>NW_022437509.1:0-41227 GCF_009761245.1 Sapajus apella
ACAAATTCTCTCTCTGCTCCCTACCTACAGAATAGTCAAATCTTCAGAACATCCTTCAAAAATTCAGAATTTACTATGTGCCATAGCACCAGGCTTAGACTTAATCTCTACTGACTCCTGCTGTTTCAGACCCAACTCTTGTCCCGCTGCCATTGGATCTGGACCTATTGTGGGGGTGGTATCCCTAAATAGTCCCTATGCCCCCACACCTCCACGCCCTAGCAACCTGGGCCTGTAATGTCCTCCCCACAGTCTGTCAAAGTCATAACTCACATTTCAAGGTCCAGGTTAGAGGTTCCCTACTCCAGAAAGCCGCCTCTAATTTTTCCAGGCAGACTGTGTCTGTTCCCACTGCACATCTATTACATCATTGTGCTACTGCCTATGAATCCTCTTTGAGACAGTGCAAGCACCTGGACCCTGGGTCTCACCCATCTCTAGGGAAGCATGGTAGCCCAGCAGGCTGGTAGCAGAAGTAGTCCCAGCTCTACTACAAACCAGCTGCATGTAGATGGTAACACCAGCTTCATAGCGTTGTGAGGATTAAATCAGATGAAACCCCAAAAGTGCTTAGTACCCAGCCTGGCAAAAAATAATTGCTCAAAACATATTAACAGTTCTTGCCAGATACTGCTATATAAATTCCACGAGGTTGCAGGGTGGCCACACAGCCCAGTGTTGCTGGGCCTTCCTGGTTTATGCTCTGTGGACCTGGTGTTTTTATTAATCGTGCCCTCTCTCACTTTCAAGGTATTTCAGTTGGATGACGAACTATATAGCCAGCCTAGATAGCTGGGACCAGGTCTGTTTTATTTAGCAATATGTCCCTGGCATATCAAACAGTTCTGAGCACATATTAGGTCCTTTACACAAATTTATCAAATGAACAAATGAATGGGTCTCTGAGAGTGCTTAGTAAGTGCTTGCACCTGGTAGGAGTTTGATTTCTGCTAGCTGTAGTTGATCTCTCTGTATTTCCAAGTGCCTCCTGATTCAGAGAAGGCAAGAATCAGGGCTTGGAGAGTGAGTAAATGAATGAATGAGCGACCCCAACCCCTCTGCCATCTCCTCTGTTGCCAGTAGTACCTCTGGGGGAAGGAATGACCTCGCCCAGAGGTAGGGAGAAGAGTGGGACAGATGGAAGAGGATTGAAGGTGATGCTGTTCCCACCAGACTTTATGGAGAAGGGGTCTCTTCCACGTGCCATGGCAGGGTTTTGTCGTCATTTCCATTAGACATCGGGTATTGGTTTATGCCATGGCAGCAGCAGGAAATCACAGCCCAGAGTTAGCCCACCCAATGGCTCCAGTGGGCTTCTAAGGACACTGGGACGCTTGTCTCCACCTAACATTCTATACACAGACACAGATGCTAGAGAGCCCAGCAGGTGCTGCCCCTAACAGCCTGCACAGAGAAGAGGAAGGGCATGGGAATGATTAGCCCTCTTTGGCTTCCCGTCCAGGGCTCAGAAAGGAAATTTCACAAGCTGGTAGCCAAAATGTTTTGGACACAGACCATACACTAGGCATGGGCATGACGGTGAGAACTTTAAGAATATTAACTCATTCAGCCATTAGAGTAGCCCTATAAGGTGGGGAAACTGAGTCTGAGAGGGGAAGTGACTTGCCAGAGGTCACACAGCTAGTAAGAGACAGTGTCCCAGAGCCCAAATTTCTCAGGTGTAGGAACCAAACAGCAGTCCTCTCCATCCATTCTAACCCATTATAAACCCAGTTCTTACTCCTGCCCCCTGCTTTGTGACCTTGAGGCCAGCTCACCCTCTCTGGGCCTCAAGTCCGTTTTTCAAGGCTAATGTTCTAGGCGGCAGTGTTTCTAGAGCTAGGACATCCCCAAAGGCCAGGGTGTCCCTTCCTCCTGAGGCATCAGGGCAGGGAGGGGTGGCCAGGTCCTGGATGAGTCCCAGTCCAGAAACATGCTGTACTGGCCCACCATAAGGGCCTGAGGCACCTACCCAAGCCCACCTTCCGAAGAAGGCTTAGACACTGGGCTGAAAAATCATGCTGTAGATCTGAGGCCCCACTGAATGCGGGGTTTCCGAGCTCTTGTGTCACCAGGCGGGGGACCCGTGCGTGCTTGGGGTTGGGGCTGTGGCCAGGGGGGCCAGGAGGAGGGGAGCTAGGAAATGCCGAGGCTGGAGATGCGGAGAGCACTTGGCAGAGGGTCTTCTAGCACCTGTGCTTTTAGCAGCTGCAAACCACATTTGGGGAAGGGAGAAGCCCCCCGCCCAGGGTGAATCTCTACAGTTCTGAACCTGTCCCCAGCCTGGAGGAACCAGAGCCAGGAGAAAGGGGGCCCCCACACTGAGGAGAAGCCAGGTGGGGAAGTCTGAGCCATCTGGGAAGAAGAAATTGGGGGTTCTAGCGCCCGAACGTACCCCCAGCTCCGGGGCTGCTCCGAGCCCGGAAAGTTTTCGCGCAGCAGGCGCAAGGCGCGCCCCCTTCCCTCACCCGCAGGCGCCGGGTCCGCGGGCGCCCACCCCTGCCCACCCGAGCCCGCCCCGCCCGCCGCCTAGTGCCCGCTCAAGGTCACCGCTGACAAGGCGCCTGCCTCAGCGGGGCGAAGGGACCAGGACGCGCTCCGGCGCGGGCTCCCGCGCTGGCCCGGCGGGGGTCTCCGTCTCCGGGGCCGAGCGCCCGCGGAAGGGAAGCCAGCAGGGAAGGCGACAAGAGACCGAGGGAGAGGGGAAGAGGCCCAGAGCCCCGGGCCCGGCCGCCCCTGCCTCACCTGCGCCGGCTCCAAGAGCGAGATGCTGCCGCCGCCGCTGCCGCTGCCGCTGCCGCCGCCACTGGTGCGCGCCCGGCCCGGCCCGGCCCCGCTGCTGCTGCGGCTCCTCTGCCGCTGCTGCCCCGCGCTCGCCTCGCCCCGCGGCCCCGCCGCCGCCGCCGCCGCCCGCCCGCCTGCCTCCCTCCCTCCGCCGCCGCCTCTGCCACCGCTGCACTGCGCTCTGCCCGCCTCCCCCTCCCGCCCTTCCCGCTCCCTCCTCCCCGCGCGCTCCCCCTCGGCCCTCCCCAAACTCCGCACGGAGAGCGCCCCGCGGGACCGGAGCCCGCGGTCCCGCCCGCGCCCTCCTCCGCGCGCACCAGTGGAGTTGCGGGGAAGGGTCTCCCCCTCGCCCCTGGGCGTGTCTCCAGGTACCTCCATGGGCACAGGCTCCCGTCCCCGCCCCACCCCCACAGCCAGCCTGGCCCTGGGAGGCATCCTTACCATTCTTCCCCACAGGTCAGGGCGCCCCAAGCCTTCCCAGCACACCCGAGCCTGTGAATTGGCCACGCGGGGTGGAGCGCATAGGGTGTGGAGTGGGCAGAGGAGGAGACCCGCTTTGGAGCAGGGGACCCCTGGACCAATCCCAGAGAGTTTAGCTTAAGGGCCCTCAGACACGAGAAAAGTTAGGGCAGGGGCAAGGGCACGCTTATCCCCCAGCCTCCAGCCTGGCCCTGCTTAGGGCCTGGAGGAGTCCAGGACAGAGGACCTGCCTAAGGAGAAAGTTGAAAACCCCAGACACGCACAGAAAGCACCTCCCCAAAGTAGGCTTCCCTTCCTTGGCTCAGGCCCCAGGTCCCTGAAAAGCCGAGCTCTACCAGGAAGCCGGGCCACCTGACTCTCAGCGCCTGGGTCTGCTCCATGCCATCAATTAATCATGCCTGCTTGTTTATTTATTTATTGGCTTTATAAAAAGCCAAATGCACTGCTCGCAGGAAGTGGAGACGGCGTGGGGAGGGCCTGACCATAATAACTCCCCTTCCCAGGCCTCACTCTGATGAGTTGAAGAGCTTGGGGGGACCCTGGGGTCTGAGTGTCTGAAACACCTTCGTGGTAGTGTCAGGGACACCCATTCATGGAGCCAAAATTCAACATGGCCTGCTATTTGCAGCCCTGGGATGGGGCAGAGGACATTCATGACTGGAGGTTTAGGCAGAGGAAGGAGAGAGGGGTCCGGGGGTCTAGTGGAGAAGGCAGTCCAGCAGGTGTGACAGGTGTCTTCAGGCCCTTCTTGGCCCAGAGCACTCCCTCAATGCTGAGCTTGGCAGACAGCACTTGCATCTCTAGCTGCAGCCCTGTCCTCTCCCTGGGCCCGGAGAGGACATCACCCCAGGGATGCCCCTAATCCATATCTCCTCCCACCATCCTCATCCCAGCTAATGGCACTGTGGTGCCTCCAGATGGCCAGATCCAGGCACTCTCCCTCATCCCACCTCAGCACCATGTCCTCCCTGATGGAGCCTGGAATCTGCTCTTCTCTCTGTTGAAGGGCCCTCCTTCAAGTCCCAACAACTCTTTTCCAGACTCTCACAGCGCCATCCTCTCTGCCGCCATTCTGCTGCCAATAGACTTCGTCATGCCCAATCCTGCTGTAAAACCCTCCATAGCTCCCTAGTGCCTTCAGAAGTCTGGCAGCCCCAGTATGCCATGCAAGGCCTTTCACACTCTGGCCCCAAGTGCTCTTTCCACTCCTTCCCCACCTGGGTTGCCAGTGCCCCTCCCAGCACACCCTTAGCACTGTACCATGTCTTCCTCTCTCTTCCTCCTGTGAAATGCCTTTCTCTCTGCTCAGTCTCTGCCTAGCCACAGTGCCAAGGGTTGGCCCGAGTTATTACCTCTTCTGTGAAACCTTCTGAAACCAGCAATCAAGTTGAGAAGGCAGAAAGGAGGGGCATGAAAAGCCACACCATGAGAGATAACTCAGTGCAAAAATGAGTGACACCACGAAAGTCCTAGTGACAAAACTCATCTTGGGCATGACTTCACCTCTGGACCTGTTGGTTCATCTGTGAAAAGGTGATAGGATCCACAGCCTCACCCAGGATAAGTACTCATAAATGGGGGCTACAGTTCTTTTTCAGTACCTACTGTGTGCCAAGGCTCTGAGATTTACAGATTATTGGGTAGGGACTTGAGGGATGGCAGGAATTTCAAACTCAAATGTGTATAAGCACTAGGCATTACCGAGGGAGGTGGGCTGGT
This sequence comes from Sapajus apella, assembly GCF_009761245.1. Classification (NCBI taxonomy): domain Eukaryota; kingdom Metazoa; phylum Chordata; class Mammalia; order Primates; family Cebidae; genus Sapajus; species Sapajus apella. Next base: position 4,984 of record NW_022437509.1, read on the forward strand.
TCTGGTTTACGGCTTTCTACTCTGGAATCTACCGATAAGAAAAAGCGACAGTGTATGTGAGATGACAAACAGCAGCAGGCACTGGCTCTGTATTGGGAGGTAATAGGGAGTAGTGTGGACTGTGGCATCTGTGGAGTCAAATGGGTGCAGCCACTACCCAACTCTACTGGATGGTGGCTAGGCAGGGATGTGAGCCTGGACTGCCAGTTTTCCATTTTTTTCCAGAGAAGGTGGATATCTGGAATTTTATGTGAATACTCTTGATTTTTAAATGTCACCAACTAATAAACAATTTTTAAACTCTGAGAAGGTCAAACACAGTTATAGCTGCGATAAGGTTTTAGCTACTAGGCTGGCAGCTGCTGGCCTCTGGGTGAATAGGTGGAAGAGCAGTGTTGTTCATGACACACACAGACAAACAGCCCTCTCCTCACTCTGGCGGGATGCCGGGGGTCATGTCCACCTCGGAGATGCAGAGGTCATGGGAATGGAGTGGGGGGAGCATCTCATTGCAGCTGACAGGAGCAGGGAGTGTGGGAGGTGAGGGATCAAATCCCAGCCCTGGTTCTGGCCCTATTGTGCGTGGGTGCTTAGGTCACCCATCCTCACTGAGCCTCAGTTTCCTCCTCTGAGAAAGGGCAGGCAGTGCGTGTGCATGTGTGTGTGTGCACATGCGGAATTACCTGGATGGTGACCAGCATGTGTGGACTGAGGCCACAGGAGGCTCCACTGCCAACACAGACACACATCTGTTCATGAGGAAGCCGCAACAATCTGGCCACCCAGGAGAAGCCTCACTCCACTAAAGACAGGACCCTGAAAGACTATTAAAACCTGAAGACTCCTGGAGAGATGGTGAGGGCAGCAGGTGATGGGGGAAATGGCTGCTTCCCTCTGCAGGATGAGGAAGAGACAGGAAATCGACTGGTGCTTGGTGAGCGGGTGCACCTATCATCCCCAAGTTCATAAGAAGAAAAAGAAGACCTGGTCCGCATCAGTCATGGCAGAAGCAGGGACTGGAAATATCTGAGAGCAAACCTGGGAATGGTGGGGTGGTCCCAGGGCCAGACTTGGAAAATATATGCGGGGCCTGTGAACGCCCCTTTAACGTGGTTTTCATGTCCTGAAGTTAAAGGTGGCTTTGAAAGTATTCTAGTTCCCACAATGACCATGTGCTACAACTGTAGTCACAGTAAAAGTGTGTGCCAACACCCAAGATAATCATTCTACAGAGCAAAAGGGAGGCATCTAAACCAACGGATAAGCAAGATGTTCATATGATGGAAGCCACCTTAACACAACGTTCTCCCAGCTAGATTGTCACCTAACTTACCGGGAGAACTTCTTACCAGAATCTAGAAGGCGATTCCTGGGCCTGCGCAGGTCTCCTGAATGAGAATCTCCAGGGCACCGAGGCTGGAAATGTGGCTCTGACACTCTACCCCACCATGATCTAGAAAGTTTGGTTCAACTCTAAGCAGGTGTTTCTTGAGCAGGGATTAAAGGAATTATAAGCCAGGTGTCTCCCATTAAAAGACTCTAAATGCAGCCAGGAAACTTCAATTCCTCCTAAACAAGGCAGGATGACATACTTAAGATAAAAAGTGCCACCAGCAAATACTTAACAGGGTTTTTCTCCCAGGGAGAATATGGGTTAGAGAGGAGAGCATTTTATTCTCTATATTTCAGATCCTGTTACAAGAATGTTTCTGTGTTTTACTTGTGTAATTTTAAATTTTAAATCAAAAGGACAAAACACCAAGTGCTGACATAGCCTGGGAGAGGGGCAATGAGTTCTCTTGATGGCCAGTGAGGAAGACTTCAGAGGTAGAGTTTTATCTGGGTTTTAAAGAAAGAGTTAACAAAATGACAGAAACAATCATTCAACTCTGTTAAATGTCAATTACTCTTATTATTTTAAATACACTGATTTCATCCTCCCAGCAATGCTATACAGCAGGTATTTGTGAGAGAGACTATTGATACCCCAGCCTGCCCAGCCCCTAGCTCTGTGGGTGTCGGCTTCTCTCACACTAGCTCCCCCTCCTGGGGATGTTGTCCTTGGCTGACGGGAACCACTAGGTGGCAACAGTCTCTGCACCTCTGCAGTGCAATTCACACACCTGTCCTCCCCGTGGAATCAGGCTGAGTGGACTTCTCTGCGAACCTCATCTTCGCCGGCCCCATCCTGCCTATCTTCTTCCACTATAGATTTCTCCTGTGACCATACCCTCAATAAACGCCACACATAAGCCACCCCATCTCAGGCTCTGGTTCTGGGGACCCTGACTTCACATCATTTTCTCATCCCCATTTTGCAGTTGAGGAAACAAAGTCACAGATCAGCAAAGGCACTGATCTAGAAAGGAGAAGAGGCCACCTGACTCCTATCCATCCTAGAAGGATGTTTCTAAGAACACGAAGCATCAGGAGCTGGGCATGTCAGGCAGACACAGGACGTGATCAGGGAATGGAAACACAAGGAAGGGGAGGAGTGCGATGGGATATGGGGCAAAGTGAGGCACAGGAGAGAGGCAGGAGGAAAGGGGAGCTCACAACCATAGGTCCTGGCAGAGCTGAGGATTCATCCATGCACTGATCCAATACACGTGTGCCTGGGCCCACATGGAGCCAGGTACACCGTTGCATGGTGTACAGGAGTCAAAGATGAATGTGCACCATGCCTGTCCTCATGCTAGTATGTGGGGATTGAGAAAGAAAATAGACCCACATGAGCTCAGGTTTACACAAACGCAAATGTTCAGGAAAGCAAACCTGGGCCATTTTAGCTGGGTCCTGTAGTCGGGGAAGATAGGCACTGATAGAGATGTCGGTGGTGGTTGAGGGGTGGGGATAGAAACAAGGAAAATGCGTTTGGCTACCTTCTCCAAGAAATAGTGTGACCACTGGGCTGAATCTAGGCCAGTGTGGCATGGAGGGCCAACTCTGGCTTATGGATATCTTAAAGGACTGATTGCACCATGGGGCTGTGTTTATTAAGATGGAATTAAATGAGGGCAAAGAGTCTGTCCTGCTTTGTAGTACTAAGGATGCAATCCCTCATGTTCAGATGGAAATCTTCATTTAACTTGAAAGACATGTATTTGATGGAGAACACTGGGGACTCAAATTGACCACAGATTTAATATTTGCCAGGGTGGCTGTTGGTACAGTGAGTATGGTTGTAAGCAGGAAACCTTGTCATGTAAGAAAACTGCAGATAACACTGGGGATGGAGAGGAGTCTTCAGGCTGTGTGTGGATTGTGATGTCCCAGACCAGCCAGATGATTCTGTGCGTAGAAAGGATCAAACACGGCTCTACTCAGAGATCAGACTGCTGCCCCCAAAGGGTAGGACCTTTCTGAGAGCTTAGGCTCCTCCCCTTCACTGGGTGGGAAGGTGGGTCATGCAATCTCTGTGGCTTCTCCCAGCATGGACCTAGGATGGGATTTAAGTCAGACCTTGAAGGATGTTAGGACCCCAAGAGGTGAAAGGAGGAAGGTGAGGGTGAGGAGGTCTGCTGAGTCCAGGGGAGGAAGAAGGGCTTTTCTCCCATAAATATTTGGTCTTTAGGCATCATCTTTAGAAAAGATCTAGCATCCTTTGGATGGGGTGACTCTGCTTGGCATCCAACCAAGGTGCTGGTATTGCCCCATTCCGATCCTCTGGGCAAACATGTGTGACCGTTTGCCTCAGAACTCCTGTCTGACAGTGGGCATACCATCAACCCACATACCAGGCAAGCCAGACCTGGTGGAGTTGGTACCTGCAGTGAGCAGCCCTCAGCAAGTAACTGATGGGAGCTGGTATATAAATTCTCCAGCTCCCTTGCCCTCAGGGAGGATGGCTCTGAGGACCCCAGGACCCTGGTGGGGCTGAGTTCCGATGGCCCCCAGTGGTGGGTTTCTTAATGATGCATCTTTTGTTGGCTTTTCCTTCCCTGCCACTCCTCTCCCCTCACTGGTATTTTCTGGAATCAATTCCCAAACAAACTGATTTTACTTGAATCTTTGTCTTGGGGTTTGTTTATGGGGAAATCAGATCCAGGAAAACATCACAGTTAAACTTTGAGGTCAGAGGGCCCAGGTTCAAGCCTGGCCCCAGTTCTTACCTGGACCAGGTATTTAATTTCTCCAAGCTTTTGTTTTCTCATGTTTAAAATGTGGATTGGGCAATAATTGTACCCATCTTATATGTTTCTTGCGATAACTCATTCTTTCTGTATTCATTCATTCCAAAGATATTTACTGAGCACCTATTATGTACCAGGATTGTTCAAGGCTCTAGAGACATAGAATGGAAGAAGACGAAATCTCTGAGCCCACTAAGTTCACATGAGTGAGGAAATTGTGTACTAAATAAATATATCCTACCAGGCAGGGCTAAAAAGCTAAGGAAAAATATTAAGCTGGATAAAGAATGATTTGGGGTTATTTAAAGTTTTTGTGAATTAAATGAGATAATCCATACAGCATGTTTAGCATACTGTGTCACATCTAATAGGCACTCAGTAAATGTTTGTTAATAAAATCTTCACCATCATCCTCATCGTGCCCTTCTTGCCCCTCCTCCCTCCTTGCCATTTGCTCATTGATTCAGATGGGAATTATCGGTCTCTCTTCAATGCCAGGCCATGTGCTAGGTTCTAGGGATACTTTGATGAGCAAAACACCATCTTGACTTTCATGGACTCATAGTGTGGTAGAGGAGATAATAATCGGTAAAAACACAAATGGTTGTATATTTTCATCCTGAAATGAGTATTCATATGGACAAATGAAGCATGCACGGTGCTGAGAGAAGTAATGTGAGATGTTTGTGGTCAACAAAGGCTTCTCTGATGAAGAAACTCTTGGGCCAAAGGCTACAGGGTAAGTAGAGAGACCAACGTGCTGGGGTGAGAAACATCCAGGAAAGAGGGAACAGCATATGCAGAGGTCTGGGATAGGGGAAGAAGAAGGCCAAGAGGAAGAATCAGGAAGAAGTCAGCATGGCTGGCACACAGAGAGCAATGGGAATTGTGGACAGGAAGAGGTAGACAGGGGCTAGACCATTCCAGGCTGTTTTATCATTTATTGAATGCCCGTCAATATGTCAGTGTGTCTTTTAAGCATTTTATAAGTATTATCTTATTTAAGCCTCAAGATACTCTGATGTACATGCCTTTATACATTTTACACCCAAAGAACTCACAGCTCAAAGAGGCATGATAACTTGCTAAGGTCAGTCAGTGTTGAAGTTGAAACTTGAACCCAGGTCTTGCTAACTCCAGGCTGAAACCATAATACCAATCTCCATCTTTATCTCAAAAGCAACAGGAAACAGTGATTCAAGATGTTGCCACTGGGATCAACTGGATAAAAGGTACACAGGCTCTCCCTATAATTTCTTGTAAATTGCATGCAAAGCTACATGTATTTCAAAACAAAACTGTAAATAATAAAAACCACCAGGTAGCCATTGAGAATTATTAAGCAAGAAGATGACCTGATCTTTTTGGAAATGTCATTTTGGAAAAATCCCATTAGTATCCTGAGTACTAGAAAGGAAAGCAGTTAGGAAGCAGTGAAGTGATGCAGGTGAGAGAAGATGCTGGCTTGGACTCCAGGTGTAGTGGTAGAGGTAGTGAGAAATATAGGGAATTGGGAGATGTTTGGGAGTTTGTTGTGACTAGTGGTGGCACTGGTTTAGTTGGGATGGATAGAGGGAGACAACAGTGAGAGCTCTAATCCAGAGTGCTGCATCTGGCCTCCCTGGGACTTGCTGAGCCTTTGTTTTTACTGGTAAAATGGGGCGAGGAGGTGGACTAGACAGCTTGAGAAAATGCCACAGTGTGATAACCTCTGCATCAGGAAAAAGATCAGGGACCCAGCAAGCTCACACAATGCATGTCCCATGAAATGCCATGCTCGGGGGCTTTCCTTTTTTGTGTCCATCCATGCTCTGCACTGGAAATGAAGCTCTCTAAGGACAAACTGACACTGCCTTGGTGCCCCCTGGCACCTGGCACAGGTCTGGTAGAGAGGCTATCCTCTCTACCAGATATGTTTGCCAAATGCTGAGAAGCTCTTAAATTGGCCTGATGTTACAATAGAGCTGATAGCCACGAGTTGTCCAGATTTGCCAAAAATATCTCTGGGGTCAATAGAAAAGGCTTTTTCCATTGTGACATCTGCAGTAAGGAGTGACCACCGAAAGCAGGCAAAGCACCCTTCTTGTCACGTTGACAGAAGAAGAAGTAAATAGGGATTCAATTTCACTTTCTGCACAAAGAGAGGGAACCTCTCACTGGACACAGAAGGGCTAGGGCCGTGCAAAAGAAGAGAGGAGGGGTAAGCCCCTGGGGGGTCTTGGTGTCCAGAGTCTGAAGAAGAGCCTCCAGTCCAGAAAAGGTGCCAAGTTCACTGCAGAGCCACCATTCCAGGAGTCTGAGACATCCTGGAGGACTCTGGAAGAAATGCCCAAAGGCTGAAGAAGGGACATTGTGTCTTGGTTTTCAAATCAGGAGAAATATGACATCCAGGAAACTACAGCCCTGTACACTTGATGGCTATTACTGTGATGGGAGGGATGAACATGGCAGATCCCACTCCAGGCACTGGGACTTGCATTCATAGACAGTCACACAGGGCAAGACTCTATTCTTAAGGAACTCAAAGCCTGGGCAGAGATGCTTGGTACATTAAGAGACGAGGGGAGGGAGGTCTATGTGTTTAAGGATATCTTAGAAAGCTTCACAGAGGAAGTGGATTAAATTTTGTTTTATACCCTAAGACTGCAATAATTATACCAGTGTGATATTGGCACATGAAGAGATAGACATACCAGTAGAACAGAGTAGGAAGTCCAGAAATAGGCTCCAATTCACCCAGGAGGTTAGTAGTATATGATAAAGGCAACATCTCAAATCAGTGAGTTATAAATACTTAACACATGGTGTTGAGATAAACAGGTGGTTATTTGGAAAAGGATGGTTCAATCCATATACCACACACCAAAAGGGTCAAGGGGATCACAATATTAATTTAATTGCAAAAGCATGAAGCCAGAAAGTGTCAAAGTTTAGGCAAACTCCTTTAAAAATTTGGAGTGAGTAAGGCCTTCCTGACACTCAAAAATTCAAAAGCCAGAAAAGATAAGATTGATGAACTTAACAAGACTTTTAAAATCTTTTAAAATTCTATGTGGCAAATAAAACAAAAGACAAAAAATAAACTGGAAAAAATGTATTGCAAAGGTTTAATCACCACAATGTATAAAGAGCTTCTAGAAATCAAGATGGAAAAGAACAGAAATCTAATAAAAAATGAGCAAAGGACATGAACAGGAAGTTCTCCCCAAAATAAAACCAAAAGCCTTTTAAATACCTGTAACGCTGCTCAAGCTCCCTTATAAGAGCAATGTATTTAAAAGCACACTCTTAGATCATATGAGTCTGATGCAAGCTGTCAGTGAGGCTTGGGGAAATGTGTTCTCTCATTCATTGCTGGTGGGAATGTGTACATCAGTCCAGCTCTATGGAGGAAGCTGTGCAGTATCTGTCAAAATAACAACTGTAGCTACTCTGCAATCCAGCAACCCTACTTGGAGAAATTTATTCCATGGATACACCAATGCACACTTGGAACATGCTATTCCTGCTGCATTATCCAGAATAGTAAAGGGCTGGAAACTCCCCCAAGAGACCATCAGCAGGAGACACAGTAGACAAATGATGGAACATTTATACAGTGGAATACTCTGCAGCTGTATAAAGAATGGGGAAGCTCTGTATTCAGTGATGGGGAAAGAGTGCCAGGCTATCTTGAACAAACAAGATGCAAACCAGTAAATATCAGTAACATTCTTTTTAAAAATGGCTTTGTTGAAATATAATTTACATATCATAAAGTTCACTCATTTAAAGTGACAATTCAATGACTTTTACGATATTTATGGAGTTGGGCAACCATCACCATAATCTAATTTTGCAACATTTTTATCATTCCCCAAAGAAACTTTAGTCTAAGAAAGGGAGAAAAATGAGAAAATACACACATACACATTCACACATACACACACACACACATGCCCACACATACTCCATACAAATCTGCATGTGTTGCACAAGTAAACTCCAGAAAGGAACAGAGGATGCTACCATAAGTAGGGTTGGGAACTGTAGGTTCATGTGACACATTGGAGCTGAGTATGATGGAAAGGGCTGGTGGGAAATAAGCCAAGAAGGGCCAGGTGGGGCCAAATTGTTTAAGACCTTAAATACCAGGCCAAGGAATTTGGATTTTGTTTTCCATGGAGTCCTGTGCCGTCCAGAAGAACTTTCTGGGATGAAGTATTCTGTATCTGTACTGTCCAATACGGTAGCCACTAGCCACATGAGTCTATTGAGCCTTTGGGATGTGGCCCATGTAACTGAAGAACTGCATTTTACATTTTATTTAACTTTAATTAACTTACCTTTAAATAGCCATCTGAGGCTGGCAGCTATGCAGTTGGACAGCACAGCACAGACCATGGGGAGCCATGTAAGGTTTTGCAGGTAAGGAGTGACACAGCCAGATGTTAGTTTCAGAAAGTTGGGGAATGGTGGATTCCATGAGAGCAGATGGAGGCTGCAGACAGTTGGAGAGGTGGGCGTGGCAATGCCACACAGAGAAGGGGAACACTGACCCAAAGTGAGCACCCAGGGTTGGCTAAGAAGGGATAGGTTTGGGAAACTTCTAGAAGGGAATGTAGATAAGTCAATGGATGTCAGGGTGAGGAGAGAGTTTAGGATGACTGCTGTTCTTGTCTTAGTATCTAAGAGGATCTTCTCCCTCTTTGCCAGCTTCACCCAGCTCCAGCCATGCTGACCTCCCCCCTGGTCCCCCCACACTAATCGCACTCCCACATCAGGGCCTGTACATGTGATGCTTCCTGTGCTGGGAGGGAGCACTCTCTCCCTAGGTCTTCATGCAGCCGTGTCCTCTCTTTATTCAGATCACTTTTCATACTGTCTTCTAAGGGCAGAAGACATGCTCTATCTTTCCGTGGCCTGCATCTTTCCCTGAGGGTCCTGCTTCCAGGCCTGTCCTCTTCCTCCTCTTGTTGGGAGGGGCTATCTTTTTGGTCCTTTTCCTCCTCCTGTTGGGAGGGGGCTGTGTCTTTTTGCTTCTCTTTCTACTCCTGTTGGGTGGGGACTGAGTATTTTTGGTCCTCTTCCTCCTCTTGTTGGGAGGGGACTATATCTGTTTTGCTCATTTTTGTATCCTTACTGCTCATCACAGGGCCTGGCACAGAGCAGGCTTCTAAACTAAGTGGAGATGAGTGAATAAGGTGATAGGAAGGAAGGGTTGAGAAAGTCCTTTTACCCTACCTTTCCCAAGAGAACTGTCCAGAGACCTGGGAAGGGGTGCTGTGGCCACCGTGATGACCAGCACCTATGATGAAGTTACAGGCTCTATGGGAAGGGCCCAGAGGGCAGGGTCCTGGTCTTTTCAGCCTCTCTAGGCCAACAGTTGTGAGGATTTAGAAAATCAAATCCACCCACTCTCCCCCAAGCTATGGCTCCTTGCTGAAAAGGGTGTCGCACCATCCAAGTAAGAATGGAAACTCATCAAAATCCTCAAGGAGGAGAGCCCAGTGAGCCCAGTGGCTCCCTGCACTGAGTACTGCGTCATCCAGTGAAGCTAGAGAGGTGAGCGGGGCAGCTGGGGTCCCGCTGCCCCATCGAGCTGAATGTGATTCCTGGCCCTGCCTCTGGCCCACCGTCAAACGCTGAACTTCCATCTCCTCATCTAAACACTGGTAGTAGTGATTTGCATTTTGCAGTGTTGTTTTCAGGAATAGAGATAATGGATATTAAAAACCTTGGCGCATAGTATGGCTGCAATTACCATTATCTATCAGGAAACCCCATGACTCATGAGGCCTTAACCCCCTAATTAAAAATAGTAAAGAGTCCAGAGGACTAGGGGTGAGTATATTCAACCTAGAAATGACGTACCACAGTCAGAGATGATGATAATGGTGGTAATAATTGTAATAATGGCAATTATATAGAGCTTGCTACGTGCTAGTCACTGTTTGGATACTTTGCTTTTACCAGCTCATTTAATCCTCACAACATCCCTACCAGGTAGATCCCACTTCACAGATAAGGAAATTGACACAGAGGTGAAGCAACTTGCCTGAGATCACACTGTTCTGACTGACTGGTGCCTCTGTGCGTTCAGCCAAGCCTTTCCCTGGCTCTCAGGAAGTACACGCTTCACAGGTAGAGCCCGACTCTACCCCTGAGCTGGAGAACTGGGCCCTGACAGGAGTGTGTGTGGCCATCTGGCAGCCCTGTGTTTGTTTAGGTGCCTGGGGTACCAGGCAGGTAACTTGGGATCAGCTGATTCAGGAACAGTCAAGGTCCCAGGCCTCAGGGTTGGAGAGTTGGGTTGGTGGGCAAGCTGCCTCACTCTGAGCCTCAGTTTCCACATCTGTAGGACAAGAGACATAGAACTTGCCTTGTCGGGCTGTTGCAAGCATTAACTGGGCTGCTCTTTGGAAAACACTGAGCATGTCATGGGGGATCCATGAATGACAAGTCCCTCCCACTAAGAAACAAAGACAGCTATGTGGAGTGATACTTGGGGGTCCTGGGGGGGAGAGAGGAGGAAGGATTTGGGGTGGCACATGGAATGGAGCTTGAGCCCAAGTACCTGGCAGGGAGGGTTTTAGGAAAAGGGCTGCCGCTGGCTCCAGCACAAGATAGAAGCTCTCTGTGCCTACCCAGGACTCAGCCCAAGAATGGAACCAGGGAAAATGTTCTCATTAGCAGGGGAAATGCCAAGTTTGTCAGCACTGATTACAACTATACTGTTACGTATAAATGTGGTCAAGGAGGGCTGGGCACAGTGGCTCACGCCTGTAATCACAGCACTTTAGGAGGCCAAGGTGGGAGGATCACCTGAGGTCAGGAGTTCGAGACCAGCCTGGGCAGCTTGGTGAAACCTTGCCTCTACTAAAAATCCAAAATTTAGCTGGGTGTGGTGGCAGGCAGCTGTAATCCCAGCTACTCAGGAAGCTGAGACAGGAGAATCATCTGAACCCAGGAGGCAAAGATTGCAGTGAGCCAAGATTGTGCCACTGCACCCCAGTCTGGGTGACAAAGCAAGGACTCTCTAAAAAAAACATGTGGACAAGGGGAAGAAAAAATAGAGAATGAAAACAGTTCTGTGTTGTGCCTCATTTTTTTTTTCTTTAATGCCATACTTTTCAAGAAAAGTAAATAAATAAGAAAAGAATGAATCATGATGGCCCTTGTCCTTTTCCTTATATTTTCTGCCTAGTATTTTCTGTTGGGTGAGTGTAGAATGCAGCAAAGTCTCCCTTAGAAGGAGACACAGATGAGTGAGACCCCTTCTTCCCCATCCAAGCTCACTGGCCTGTGTGAAGGGAAAACAAGGCAGGACTGACAAAGTTCCCTTTCCTTAGCCCAAGGTCAGCTAGAGAGGTCTCTGGGATGAGGTAGTCCAGGGTTTAATCTTGGGCAGTAAGTAGAAGCATGGGACATGATCAGAGTGGCAGGGATGCTTTTCTGGGAGAGCTTCTGTGACTCCATGCCCCTTCCCCAACCAACACTTGTGGCGCCTTGAGCAAAGTCCTATCCCGGCTTCCACACTTCCCCAGCTATGGCAACGACTTACCACCTGATGTAACACAACCTGAAATGCCTTGACGGTCAAGGCTTCGGGTTCTGTGAAACAAATCAGTGGCCTACTTTTTAGTGCTGAGTGAGAAATTTGATAAAACAGTTGCCCCTATAGATTGTCCCAGGAAAGACAAGTGGGGCTGAACTAGGGCATGTAAGGTTTAGGGCTGGAGAGGCAGATATGGAGGCGGTAGAAAGGCAAACTTTCTCAAGATGAGCGTTGCCCTGTGCCCAAGTGGTCTTCCATGGGTCACTCAGGACAGCTGCCCAACAGAGCCAGCTCTGCGCACTCAAGCAGGCCTGGGCTGGGTAGTTGTCTGTGGAGGCTAGCACCTTAGCAGAGGACCTCTCCACACTGCGGCAACTGTATTCAGAACAGAGCCTCTTAAGGGTTTGCTAAGAGCAGATGAAGACCTGTTAGCAACCCTGAATCCACTTGTTAGAAGTAGCTTGTTGAAAACAGAGGTTGTTTTTATGTCTTTCCTTTTATTTGGTTTCTATATATTTATTATCCCCACTGGGATTCAACTAGACCAAAAAAGGAGGTTGATGAGGAATAAAAGGTACTCTGAATAACAGGTTCTCTGTGGGGAGAAAGTGTTCAGTTCAAAAATAACCTGAGAGCAGGGAGTGATGGCCCCTATTTCTCAAAGATGAGGCAAAAATCTAATGACTCTCTTGAACATCAAAAGGACATTTGTGTGAGGCTGCCAATAAATTAAACCTGTTTAGGAGGCATCTTCTTTCTTCACCTCTGGTCAATAAAAGTAGCTATTTCTCCCAGTCCAGCGCTTCCTTCCTGCACAACACTGTGGGAAGATGGCAGACACAAGGTTTTCTCCGGCCGCCACCAGGCCGCATCTGACCCTTTCCACTCTTTTCTCCTTGCCACGTTTCCTTGTGTTCTCTGGCCCCATGTCTTCCTTGTCTCAAAGGCCCTTTTGACTGTCTATACCCAGAGCGTCTCTGGGCCACGATGGGGAAAGCCCTGGAGTTGGAGTTAAATAGCAAACCAACCTGTGTTCAAGTCTTGGCTTTGCTCCTTGGTGGCCGTGTGAACTTGGGCAAATGGTTGACCACCATGAGCCTCTGCATCCTCCTCTGTTAACTGCAGTTAGTAACTTCTACTTCCCTGGAATGATGGGAGGGGACCATGAGGGAAAAGTTGCTAAAGCCCCGGGCAGGATCTGGCACATGCAGCTGCTCAGTGAGCCTGAGTTGGATGCTCAAGGGCTGTCCCCTCGTGGGCCTTAGCTCAAAGTGTGGGGCAGCAGTGAGGGCACTTCAAATAGCCTAGGAGCTTCCCTGCAATCCCCAGCCTCCCATGCTATTAACTGGGGACCATCTGACTTACTCTGGCCAATGGGCCATGAGCCAAAGGGTTGCATATCATTTCTAGGCTGACACAGATAAGAGCTGATGTTCCTCCTCCGTCTCTCCCCTCCTTGCCATGGAGACTTGCAGGGCCCTAAGCTGAGATGACAGAACCAGGAGGTCCCTGAATCACCATATGCAGAAGAGGCTTTGCATGAGCAAGAAATATACCTTATATACACTAAGCCACTGAAATTTCAGAGGTTTGTCTGCTCCATTAACTCACCAAGTAAACAAAGCAACAAATGCTTATTGAGCTTATATACATGTGCCAAGTATTGTACTAGGTGCCAAGGATGGAGCAGTGACCAAGGCAGAGGTATAGCAGAATTGCATGTGCTATGGTGGTAAGGGAGATGGGGTCTAAAGTGGACACGGTTGGTGAAAATGAGGCAGACAAGCTTTCCCATGAAGATCCTACCTGTTGCAAAGTTTTCAGCGCAGACTTCTGTGTGGGTTACTCTTGGGTTCCGTAAAATTTGAGGCAGACTAGAAACAAAAGGGAAGTCTGTAAGCCGGGATCAGGCTGTTCCCAGTCTTTGGGTTGACAATTGCATCCCTAAAGGTGGAGAAAGTTCTTGTGCTTTTGCCTGTCTCCATGGTGGACTTTGTTCTCATGTGTAGACATGACAGCCTCAGCTCCCTCTAACAGATGTTTATGTAGGTGAAGCTAGGGTGAGGAGGGTTCAAAGGGTGGCATCAAATTAAATTTTAAAAATGTAATTTCAGGCCATTGTTCCTGCTCTCCCAGGGATCCCGCAGTAATGGTCACCTACAGGCAAGATGGGGGTTTATTTGGGATATTTCCCTCCAGTGATTTTTCCTTGTGGGATTGGCTGGGTGGGCTGATCTTTGTCACTGTAATGATGGATGCCCTCATGCAGCCAGTGACCACTTTTCTGACAATCTGCTATATGCTGGTCTGCCCAAGTGCCAAGGGACAAAAGAGAGTAAAGGAACATCTCTGAGACCCAGGTGCCTGAATTTAGCTGCCCTGGGATGAGGTCAGGGCCAGTGGACATCCCCTCAAGCCCCATCTGTGAGCCTAAAGGTTGCATGGGGTCCCATATACATGCCCCCCTGCAATATTTATTGGATATGCAGAAGCTTCATTCCAGCCTGGCGTTTGCTTTTGAGATTGATGTCTGTCTTACAAGTGGGAAGCCAAAACTTGGAGAAGTCACAAAGCTAGCTGAAGAGAACATCAAAACCTACATCAAAACCTGAATACACATCTCTTCATTTCTATCCCAGGCTTCTTTCCAGTTTACCAAGAGGGAAACAAAATTCCAAAGGAGACAAGCCCTGTCCCCCCAACTCTGCAGCCTCCTGTTTACGCACAGGAGCAGCCAACCCTAAATTTAGAAAACAGGAGCACATCTCAGCCTCAGCATCAAGTTCCAAAGTGCTGAGGAGGCTATATGCTTTCCCAAGCATCCTGGGGGCACCAGAACGTAAGGTACTATTTGCAGCCTGACACATGAATCATTTAGAGCCTGAGATCCAGTTTGGAGAGTGGCTGGGTGTCCACTCATCCATCCTCGCAAAGCATACCCCAGATCGATACTCACCTCAGAGCCAAAATCAGAAAAGCAGCCAGTCTGGGCAGGCTATTACTGGGAGCTACTGAAAGAGGAAGGATACAGGGATGGCAGGTTCTGGATGGCAGCCAGCCCCCTGGGTAATGCCCGATAACAGCACCAAGTATGCACAAAGCACTTCTGAGGTTACGATGCTTTTTCTGCCCATAATCCGTGGAATCCTACCCGAGAGGGGGTGAATCACACCAGCCCCATTTGCAGATGAGGAAGCTGAGGTTCAGAGAGGCTGAGGACTCACTCAGGCTCACAGCTGGTCAGTGGCATGGCCACAACAAACAGGGCATTAGCTCCCCACTGGCAGCTCTTCCTGATGATGTAGGCTACTGCTGTCTTCGGGTCGGCCACAAAAGGGTGAGCAAAGACCTTCCCTGCACCTTTCCCCCACTGCCCTCCCCTTGGGTCAGTTATGGCACTGTGACATTTCCTGCACCCAGGGTGCAGCCACTGATGTGCACAACATGTGCGAGGGCCCAGGGCATCCTCCTTTCTCCACACGGATGAGCGGTGAGCTAGCTGAGAAAGGGGCCCATAGGTGAACCGGCCTCACCCTGCCCTGCTCCTCCCAACTTACCCCACAGGGCCAGGCTTGGGAGAGAATGATCAGAAAGCACTGGAAAGGTGGTTTGGGCCAAATGCAGGAGTGCAGGGGAGAGGTTTGCGGGGAGGAATGCAGTTGTCATTATGTCTTGGGAAGCCCCCTCTGACTGTACCGCAGGGGCTGGATTGAAGGGGACAAGACTGTAAGTGATGGGAAGGAAGGGGTAAGGGAGGCTGGGACAGTCAGCCAGGTGGTGTACCTGGAAGGTGGAGGCTGCTGACAGGAGTTAAAGAAAGAGCCTGATCAGAGTTGGCGTCTGATAGTTGGTTGGAATGGAATGGAAAGGATCTAAACACCATACCAACCTCAGTTCCAGCAAAGGAAGAGGAGAAACCTTGTGTAAAAACAAATGTATTTATTCACGGTGTATTTATTAAGCACGTACCCTATGTCAGGCCTGGAGGTTAAGACTTTAAAGTCTAGAACTAGAAGACCCTTAGAAAGCAACATCACAAAGGTAACACTGAGACTCAGAGAGGGCTGGGGGTTGATGAAAACTCACACAGCAAAGGGGCCTAAGTGAGAGCCACATGCAGATCTCAATTCCACCCTGAGGCTCTCCTTCTCAACACGTTTCAGGCGGACCAGACACAGATTTCTGGAGGCATTTCCAGGTCTTAGACTCAGCCCAGCAGGCACATTCTTAGCCTCTTAGCAAGGATCCAGTGTTTACAGACACGTGCCATCACTCTGCATCTAGGAGCAAGATGGCTTTGTCTGGACTTTTCAGAGGCTCAATCCCCCTCACACTGGACACTAGCTCTGATAGGTCCCTGTGTCTGCTCCTCGCTGGGTCTTTCTGGCCTCTGTGCTCTCTGATTCTTCTCATCCTTCCCCTGGAGCTGGCAGCGCAGTGTGTCTCCCCCATTGCATTCCAATAACCTCCATGGGCTTTTCTGTTGAATTGATAACTCAGGAAAGAGAAAGAAAAAAAGAGAAAGAGAAAGAAAGAAAGAAGAAAAGAAAGAAAGAAGGAAAGAGGGAGGGAGGGAGGGAGGAAAGAAGAGAAAAGAGAAGAGAAGGGGGGGAGAGGGAGAGAGGGGGAGAGGGAGAGAGGGAGGGTGGGAAAAAGAAGAAAAGGAAGGGAAGGAAGGAAGGAAAGAAGGAGGAAACAGGAAGGAAGGAAGGGAGGAAGAAAGAAAGGGAAAGAAGGAGGGAAGTCAGGCAGGCTGGGCTCTTTCACAACCCAGCAAAATGAGCTCAACCAGATTATCTCTTCCAAGCTATGGTTTCCAGCACCTGTCTTTAATGAGGCTGTATTTTCTGAACCACAGACTGGGCCACCTGGATGGAGGAAAGCTGGGAGGGAGGCAGGGAAACATGGTATGCCAGCTTTCTAGCTAGGTACTTCAGTGCTCCGGGTCTCTGTTCCCTCATCTGTAAAATGGAGAGAATGGCACCAGCATGTCATCGAGATCCCTGAGCAAGCCATGCAAGGACGGGTTTGGCCTGGAGCCTGCCTGCAGCCCAGGCCTTACACTTCAGCAAATGTAGCTGGCACTGCGACCTCTGGGACCTCTGTGGGACACACAGGCTGCACGTTGAAGTGCTGGCTGTTTTGCTGATGCATGGCACCATTTCTTACACTTTAGCCTGCCAGGAAGTCACCTAAGGAAATTGTTACAATCTACAGTCTCCAGATGGTTAAATCTTCCTGGGCCCAGCTCCCAGAGTGACTCAGTCAGTCTGGGATGGGGCCTGGGATGGGGCCTGGGAACCTGCACTGCTGTAAATGCTGCCTGGGTTGCTGTGGATCCCAAAGCCTGCACTGTGAGAAGGCACAAGTTCGGTCACCAGATCCATCCTCAGTGATCCCACTGGTGTTGGAATCAATGTGGCCAACTCCACGTCCTTCCATGCAGAGGTAATAGGACAGGGAACTAGGGTGCAGGCAGTGTCTGGAAAGGGTGTTGTGGGCACAGACTCTCCATTAAAGGGACAAAGAGGAACAACGGACATGGTTGAGTCACACCTGGGTGCCCTGCACACTTCCTTACCCTGGTCAAATGGTGGGTATGGTCCTGCCTCAATTGTGAAGGCCCTAGCGACAGTCACTTCCTTTAACCCAGCTCCTCCTTAGGAGATTTGTGCTTGCTTTAGTCATTCTTCGTTTGCTCACTTAGTCAACAAACACAAGCTGAGCCCCTCCTAGGGGTGCCTGGACCAACATATGTGTGGTACCTTCCATGTGGCTGGCTCTGTGTCAGCAAAAGCATCATAAGTTTCAACTTTTCACTTCTTGGAATCATCTATATAAAGGACAAAATAATAATACATATTATAGAGCGTTATGGTAAGAATTCGAGGAGATGATGCATTTCAAGGGCTTGGGCCTGGCCTACTGAAAGTCAGGAGCGGCCACTATTCCCTATAGCATGTGCCTCCCACGTCCATCTCACCTGTCACTCTGCCTCCAATCCTCTGTATCCTAGAAGCAATAAACTTGCCTCAGGCCCTCGCTTGCTCATTCTCTTGCTTCCAGGCCTTGGCAATGCTGTTCCCTCTGCCAGGAACACTCTTTCTCCCCATAGTCTCCCTTCCACCTGCACACACTGCCTGGCTAATTCGTCCCTGAGGTCTCCACTGTCACTTCTTTAGGGTAGACTCCCCAACACCACCTCCTAACTACTAGGACCCCCTGCCATGCATTCTACAGCACAGAAATTCTCAATCTTGGCACTCTAGCATTTTGGGCTGGATAATTCTTAGCTGTGGGGCTGCCCCGTGCATTACAGGGTGTTTTGCAATATCACTGGCCTCTACTCACTAGATGCCAGTAGTTCTCCCAAAGTTACACAACCCAAAATGCCTTCCAGACATGAACAAATGTCCTCTGGGTGGGGCAGAATTGCTCCCCTGTTGAGAACTAAGTAGCACCTTGCCCCTCTACCTGTGTTCAACACCTGTCTTCGCTAAGAGACTCTAAGCTCTGTGAGGACAGGTGCTAGGGCTGCCTCATTCACTAATAAATCTCTGGCATGGAATCACTTCCAGGCGAAGAAAGCATTCAACAAATCATTGTTGGATAGACAGCTGGGTGAACGACTGGATGAACTGATTTTTCCAAAGTCACACTGCTGGCAAATGGTGCGGCTAGACCTGGAACCTGAATCTCTGCCTGCAGAGCCCGTACCCTACCATGAGGGCTTTTGATCCCGCACCAGATGACCCTCTCCAGACCTTAGTCATGACAACAGCTCAAGCTCACTGAGACACCACTAGAGGCTGGGCTCTGGGCTAAGCCCATCTCATGGCTTATTGGGCTAAATTCTCAATAGTACTCTATGGGGTAGATGCTGCTTTAATCTCCATTACAGAGAAGTGAAGTAATTCTATCAAGTCTTGCAGCTAGGGAGAGTCAGTGCCGGGGGTTCCCTGGAGGAGGCTGCTCAGAGTCTGCATCAGACCAGGGCTATGGAGGTCAGGGCCAGCGTCCACCTAGCCCTGACCATGGCCAGGCAAGGGGTCCTGGAATGCACTCATCAAAATTGCAGGTGTTGAGTGGAAAACAAAAGCCCACCACAGTAGACAGAAACAAAGCTCACCTGTCTTGACCCTGCTACTAGATGACAAGAACATGAAATATCCCTTAGGAATTTGTGTCACTTACATGATCCAAAAGCCTTAAGTGGAAAATTAAATGTAACATCATCCAGGTTTGGTACCATCCTCAGCAGACAGTAGAAGTAAAAAGAAATTCATTCTGGAAAAATTCAACTTAAATTCAAACTTCAAGGAATTAGCAAAAATAAATGTTCTGAAGAAAATTAAAACCTCAGAGTTAAAAATTAAAAAATATATCAGAAACAAAACGCCATAAGTAAGAACCAGGAAAACTAACAGGCTACAGAAACAGAACACAAAACGAGATCAAGTATTGGAATTATCAGGAACAGAATGGAAAATACCTACATTTATGGAAATAAAAGAAGCAGAGTGAAAGCAGAGATGAAAACAGCCCACTAGAACTTATAGAACAAAAAATATAATATGAATTTCAAAAACGTTTTATTTAAAGTAATTACAGATCACAGGAAGTTGCAAAGCTAGGATAAAGAGGCCCTGTGCACCCTTCACCCAGTTTCATCCAACGTTACATCCTATAGAACTGAAAAAATGGCAGATAATGCTGCATTAGGAATTGCTAATACTCTGAGAGAAAAGAAGAGAGCTGTCAGTGTGCCTCTGACTAATGGGAAAGCATGATCCTGCAAAACATAACAAAACAAAATAAAAATGTACAAAATTCTTGGAGGTGGAAAAGCAATAACTGTAACACTGGTAGGTGGAAAAGCAATGCTAATGTGTGAGTGAGCCCCCGGCACAGAAGAAAAAGACCCGGGGGAGTCCCAGAGGCACACAGATTGAGATAACCATACAGTATTGGTATTGTTGCTATCCCTAAGTGGTTCTCTTTTCTTTATCCTGTCCCTGAGCAGGACTAAATTTTATCTCCCTCCAAGCCATGCAAGCTCCTGATTTTACAGGCCTTCTTTGCTCCCTTATGCCTCCAGGCCTTAATTCCTCAAATTACTATGTAGACGGTCTTGGTACAGCCAAAGTGGTTTCCTGCAGGTCCCTCAGACTTGCTGTGACAGATTGTATTTTCCAAAGAGGAATGCAATAATATTACCCATTCTGCATGTTCTTATAATGTGACTTTGACTTTCCTTTCATTGAGAGGCAGAGTTTACACCCCCTCCCCTTCAAACTAGACAGGCTTTTCCGACTATTTTGACCAACAGAGTTCAGTAGACACGACGTTACAGTTGACCCTTCAACAACACAGGTTTGAATTGCAATGGGTCCCCTTATACCCCGGTTTTCTTCTGCCTCTGTCATCCCTAGGACAGCAAGACCAATCCTTCCTCTTCCCCCTCCTCCTCAGCCTACTCAGTGTGAAGATGATGACAATAAATCATCAGCTTTATGATGACCCACTTCCACTTAATGAATAATAAATATATTTTTTCTTCCTGAAGGTTTTTTTTTTTTTTTTTTTTTTGAGATGGAGTCTCACTCTGTTGCCCAGGCTGGAGTACAATGGCATAATCTCGGTTCACTGCATCTCCGCCTCCTAGGTTCAAGCAATTCTTCTGCCTCAGCCTCCCAAGTAGCTTGGATTACAGACACCCACCACCACTCCTGGCTAATCCTGATGGTTTTCTTAATTACATTTTTTTTCTCTAGCTTACTTTATTTTAAAACTATAGTATATAATACATATAACATATAAAATATGTGTTAATCAACTGTTTATGTTATTGATAAGGCTTCTGGTCAACAGTAGGCTATCTGCAGTTAAGTTTTGGAGGAGTCAAAAGTTATGCATGGATTTTTGACTGTGCAAGGGGTTGGTGGCCATGTTGTTTAAGGGCCAACTGTATTTGACTTCTAAGGCTAAATCATAAAAGGCAGTGTAGCTTCCACCTGAGTCTCTTTGGATGTTTACATTTGGAGCTCTAAGCCACTATGTAAGGCAGCTGACTGCTCTGAGGCCACCATGCTGTGAGGAAGCCCAACTACCCCATGCAGAGATTACATGGGGAGGTCCTGAGTCTACATGAGGACAGAGATGCTCAGCCATGGACTCACTGCAACCTAGGGGTGATGCCAAACAAGAACCATGTAGCA
This sequence comes from Sapajus apella, assembly GCF_009761245.1. Classification (NCBI taxonomy): domain Eukaryota; kingdom Metazoa; phylum Chordata; class Mammalia; order Primates; family Cebidae; genus Sapajus; species Sapajus apella. The sequence continues at coordinate 25,872 of NW_022437509.1, forward strand.
GAGCCCTCTCTGATTTCCTGACCCACAGAAACCATGAGAGAGAATAACATCATTGTTATTTTAAGCCACTAAATTTTGGAGTGATTTATTTTGTGTTAACAGGTAACCAGAACGCTTGTCATGCCTGTTTTCACTTTCACACCTTTTCTCGCCCAATCCTTCCTGCCTGATATCCTCTTTCCTTTCCTCCTTTTGGTAACCTCCTCTTCACTGGGATGGGGGTATGGGCCAGGGAGAACTTAGTGGAGCTGGCATTTGCCTCCAACCCTGAAACTTGCCTGGAGCTGGGCCCACTAACAACACTTGGGAGAATACAGGGACTGAGTCTCTGGAGCCCAGGACTGAGCAACTAGCAGTGTGTGGGAAGATAGAAAGAGAAGGGTTATAAGTAAATCAGGCCTTGGCTCAAGAACAAAGCGAAGCCCAGTTCTCAGAAGGAACCCCATGATCAGTGTGAATGCAGCAAGATGGTCAACTTGAGGGTCTGTCCTCTTCTGGTGACAGGAACTACGGGGTGGTGATGATCTGATCTCTGTCCATTGCTGTATGTGTTCAGCATTTTATATAGTCTCATTTAAGCCTCACAGCAACATTTTGAGTTAGGTACTGTGACTACTCCCATTTTATAAATGAGGAAACAGAGGTCCAGAAAGAGGAACAACCTGCCCAAAGTCTCACAGTTAGGGGCAGACATGAGATTTGAACTCCGGCTTGTCAGAATCTAGACTCTCAGTACCAGAAACAAAAGTGAGTATCAAAGGGTGGGTTAAGAGATTCCAGGCCTGATCCTTGGGAGTCTTCTGCAGCAGAGAATTCCAAGTGTGCCTTGATTTGCATTACCAGTGTTTTGGTTCACAAGAAGGAGAAGTCCATCTCCTCCTTGATAAAAAAGGAAAATAACAAGGTAAGAATATGTGTACTACTAGACATCAAGATATATCATAAACATGCAGTAACTAAGACAGTGTGATTATCTTAGTCCATTTGGGCTGCTATAACAAAAATACCATAGACTGGGCAGCTTAAACAACAAATATTTATTTTTCACAGTTCTGGAGGCTGGGGAGTCCAAAATAAGGCACTAGCAGATTCAGTGTCTAAGGGAGGCCAACATTCAGATTCACAATGTTTTCTCACTGTGTCCTCCCACAGCAGAAAGTGTGAGAAAGCTCTCTGGGGTCTCTCTTATAAGGTTACCATTCAGGAGGGCACCACCCTCATGACCTAATCAGCCCCCAAACGCTACACATCCTAATATCATCATATTGCGGGATGGGATTTCAATGTGTAAATTTCGGGGGACACAAGCATTCAGCCCACAATAGTGATATTAAAACAAAGATGGGCAAAAATGCCAGTGGAATGAAACAGAGCTCAATAAATCGAGCTGGATCAACTGAATAATTGCATAGGGAAAAAATAAGCCCAGACCCCTACCTCACATCACGTGCAAAAATCAACCCTAGATGGACTTTAGATCTAAATGTGAAAAACGAGAGAAAGCAGTTGTTACTCAGAATAGCCCCAAACTGGCAACAACCTAATTTTTTATCAATAGTCGAACAGATCAATAAATTGTTGTACACTCACAAAACAATAACAAAGGACAAATTATTACTGCACACAACAACATGAATGAATCTCACAATTATAATGTTGAATGAAAGAGGTCAAATACAAAAAAAAAACATACTGTATAATTCTATAAAGTTCAAACAGGCAAATCTAACTGACATTGTTAGATGTTGGCATATGGTTATTTGGGGGAAGAAGGTAATGGTAATGAATAGCAGGGGCACAAAGGGAAGTTTCTAGGATGCTGGCAAGGCTCTAATTATTGAACTTAGTGGTAGTCACACAGGTATGTTCACTGTGATAATTCGTCAAGTAATTCACTTATCATTTGTGCACTTTTCTATTGTTTATTGCAATAAAATAATTTATTTTAAAGAATAACAGATGACAAATTATCCAAGACAAATTGATGAAGGATAATAGCTTTAAATATAAAGAGCAAATAAAAATCAATAAGAAACACTAAGACATCCCCACTAGAAAAATGAGCAAAGGCTATGTGAACAAAAGAGGCATTATAAATGGCTTGTGTATACTTGAAAAAAAAAAAAACTTAAAACTTGACAGTAATGAAATACGTTAGAAATTTAAAACAATGAGAAACCAGTTTTACCAAGCAAATTGATAAATATTTAATAACAAATAATAGGGACGTTTTCTTTTGACCACAGTGGAGTAACAGTGACCAGATTCTCTCTCTCTCTTTTTCTCTCTTTGTTTCCCAATCTCTCCCCTTCTCTTTCTCTATCACACACACACACACACACACACACACACACACACACACACACACACACACTCACACACTCACACACACCCCACCTTAAAAAAGAAAAAAACAAGATTATATAAAACAAGGGTTTCCAGTTATTGGACAACAAGAGCACCGTACAATGATCCCTGAGAGGAGAGAAACCAGGGAAGAGAGCTCTGTGATGCCCCATCTTACTTTGTTTGTGATGAGAGTTTTTTTTCAGGCCACAGAACAGGGAAAAGGACCCCAAAGAGAGACTGGTCGTCTTTTTGAGTTGAGGAGGAAGAATTGAGAATTCGTGGAGGCTAGAATTATCAGAGCAGAGTACCAGAGAGTAGAATGCTGCAGAGTGCTAAAGAGCTATCAAAGGTTCCCTTCAAATCTTAAGCTGAGTACTAATCAGCACATGCATGTACAGAAACTACCCAAGGCTTGGGAAGGAACCACTGAAAAGGCATGGAGAGAACAATTACCATAACCTACACAGAGCCTATAATGGTTTTTATTCCCACCAGCCAGAGTGGGAAGACCTTCTAATACACAGGGCATTAATTAGACTGCTCAGAAGGCTTTTTCCTCATTAGTGGGGCCAAATTAGGTCTAGACTAAAAGATGTTCTGTTCCCACATAACAAAGCTTAAAAGCAAGTCTCAAAAGTATCAAACTGTTCTCTAGTAATTTAATTGCTGCTCAGAACAAAGTTCAAAAATATTTAAAGAACATTAACAAAATCTATCACCCAAAATAAAATTCACAATACATTTAAAAATATTATCAGGCATGCAAAGAAACAGAAAAATCTGACCCATAATGAGCACAAAGCTCATTCAATTGGAATGGTTCCAGAAATGACATAGATGGTAAAATGGATAGAATGACATTAAAGCAGCTATTAAACAAATTCTCTATACATTCAAGAAGACAAAGAAAAGCACAGGTATGTAAAAGAGAGATATATAATATATAAACAAGCCCAAAATCAAACATCTAGAGATTAAAAGTAGAATGGCTGAGACATTAATAAGATTAGCAGTAAATTAGATCCAGCAGAAGAACATCCCAGTGAATTTTATGAACAGCAATGAAACTATCCAGAATAAAATACAGGGAGAAAAAGGATGAGGGAGGAGAAATTATCCATTAGCTGTGGAACAAGGCACCTAATACTTATATGAAGCCCCCAAAAGAGAGGAAAAAGAAGAGTTGAAAGATACTGAAAAACTATCCAAAGAAATAATGGCCACACATTTAATGAAAACTGTTAATCCACAGACCCAAAAACCTCAACCAAGCCCTAGCATAAAGAAACAGAAAATGACACTAAAATGAAACTGCTTAAAACTAATGATAAAGAGAAAATCTTAAAAGCAGTCAGAGAAAAAGCATAGGTTATGTACAGAGAATCAAGGAAAATAAAAGAATAACTGAAGACTTTTCACTGTGAACAATGAATGTCAGAAGAAAGTAGAACATTTTTAAAGGACTGAAAGAAAAAACTGTCAACCTAGAATTCTATATATAGTAAAAACATCTTTCAAAGATTAAAGTGAATAAACAAGTGTAGGTGAAGATATGGAGTAATGGGAACCCCAATATATTGCTAGGGAGCTTGTAGGTACCATTGCTATGGAAAACAATCTGGCATTTCTTCAAAAGGGTAAACATAGTTTCCATATGATTTAGAAACTCTATCCCTAGGTGGAAGGGAACCCAAGAGAATTGAAAATATGTTTTCATACAAACACTTGTATATAAATGTTCATAACAGCATTATTTACAATAACCAAAGGCTGAAAACAACCCAAATCTTTGTTCAATTATGAATGTATAAACAAAATGTGGTATATCCATTGCCGTGTCTCCCAAAGTTCACATGCTGGAAACTTAATCCCTAATGCAACAGTGGTTAAGAGGTGGAGCCTAATAAGAAGTGATTAGGTCCTGAGGGCTCATGAATAGATTAATGTCAGTATCAAAGGAGTGGGTTAGTTATCTTGAGAATGGGTTTCTCGTAAAAGTGAGTCTGGCCCCCTTGTTATCTTGCCCTCAGGCTCTCTTGCCCTTCTGCATTCTCCCATGGGATGACATACCATGAAGGTGCTCACAAGATGCTGATGCCATGCTCCGGGATTTCCCAGCCTCCAGAAACATGAGCCAAATAAACTTCTATTGTTTATAAATTACCCAGTCTTGGGTATTCTGTTATAGAAACATGAAATGGACTAATGGACGAAGACAATTGTACGACAGAATATTATTCAAGCTTAAAAAGGAATTAAGTACTAATCTAAGCTACAACATGGTTGAGCTTCAAAAACATGCTAAATGAAAAAAGTCACACGCAAAAGGTCACACAGTGCATGATTCTAATTACAGGTAGTGTCAAGAATAGGCAAATCTGTGGAGACAGAAAGTAGATTAGTGGTTGCCTGAGGCTGTGGGGATGAATGGAATGAGGAGTGACTACAAATGGGTACAGGGCTTCTTTTGGGGTGATAAAGATGCTCTAAAGTTCAGTAGTGGTGATCGTGGAATTGAACACTTAATTATAAAATTTAAAAGGATAAATTTTATAATATGCAAATTATATCTCCATTAAGCTGGTTTTAAAAAAAAGAAGGTGAAATAAAGACCTTTTCAGGAATTTAAAAGTGGAAAGTGTCCACCACAAATAGACCAACACTTCAAAAAATATTGAAGAAATTTCTTTAAGCAGAAGAAAAATTATAATTAATGGAAAATATGGATATATACAACAGAATAAGGAGTACTGGAAATGATCAACATATGAGTAAATAAAAATATGCTTTAAATTATTTTAAAAATATAATTAACTATTTAAAGCAATAATAATAATATATTGTATGGTTTATATACAAGTAGAGGTAAAGTGCGTGGCAGTGATAGGACAAAGGCCAAGCAAGGTAAAATGAAGTATTCTGTTGTGGGGTCCTTCTATTCCATAATATAATTATTATATTTTCAGAATTGTACTTGAATATAGACTGGGATAAATTCAAAGTTGTAAGTTGTAAGCTCTAAGGCAATCACTAAGAAATTGAGTATATAATAAGCTAACAAGGGAGATAAAATAGAAGCATAAAAACATAATCTCAAAAAGGCAGAAACAAAGAGAGAGAAAATAAAGACTAGGTAGGACAAATAGAAAGCAAATGGTGAGATGGTGGAGTTACACTAAATTATATCAATATTCATGTTAAAATAAATGGTGCTTATACTCTAGTTAAAAGGCAGGTGTCGGCCGGGCGCGGTGGCTCAAGCCTGTAATCCCAGCACTTTGGGAGGCCGAGGCGGGTGGATCACGAGGTCAAGAGATCGAGACCATCCTGGTCAACATGGTGAAACCCCGTTTCTACTAAAAATACAAAAAATTAGCTGGGCATGGTGGTGCGTGCCTGTAATCCCAGCTACTCAGGAGGCTGAGGCAGGAGAATTGCCTGAACCCAGGAGGCAGAGGTTGCAGTGAGCTGAGATGGCGCCATTGCACTCCAGCCTGGGTAACATAAGTGAAACTCCGTCTCAAAAAAAAAAAAAAAAAAAAAAAAAGGGCAGGTGTCAGATTCTGTAAACAAGCAAGATTCAACTACATGCTTTCTACAATAAACTCACTTTGAATATAAAGATATGAATTAGGTTTCAATGGAAAGGATAATTAATCTAAAGAAACCAGAAGTAGCTTTATTAATGTATCCTGCAGTGAAGCAGGAGTCTTTGGGACAAGCTGGCCAAAAGGTGGATTCTGGGTTCTACCTGGGGATGGGATTAGCCCACAGGATGGAGAGATACGGGTCCTGAATACCAGGCTAAGGAGCTGGCACGGATGTGGATAGACAATAGGTTTACTGAAGGGCTTGTGGTGTAGTCTGTGGAGTGCCTGGAGTGGGCTGCAGACTGGAGACAGAGCCCCAGGGAGGGTTTCAGGTATGGGGTGATGGAGCCTGGGACCACTGCAGGGGCAGTAAGAGATGCAGTGATGGGTTTGAGAGGACACAGAGGTAGAACTGAAAGGCAGTATGTCAAGAACAGAGGGGAAGGAGGAGAGAATTTTAGTCAGAGCCTCCATCACCCCATACCTGAAACCCTCCCTGGGGCTCTGCCTCCGCCCTGCAGCCCACTCCAGGCACTCCACAGGCTACACCCCAAGCCCTTCAGCGAATCTACTGTCTATCCACATCCATGCCAGCTCCTTAGCCCAGCATCAAGGCCAGAGGGATCAGGTGACAGGGCTATGCATAAAAATGGGAAAATGAGGAGGGATTGGTGTGCGGACAGAGCTACACTGGAAGAAATATGTTGGTCTGTTTAGCATGTATTGTGTATCTATTATGTGACAAGCTCTGAGCTGCTGGCACTGTGGAGAGTTCAGAGATAAGGAAGGCACAGACCCCACCTTCCAGAAGCAAACTACGAGTCTGTACTAGCAGGCTGTGTATTATCCTAACTTGCATTATGATGAATCTCCAATAATGCTCTAAAATGCAGTATTTCCCAACTCATGTGACCATTTGAAGAGCAGAGGCATAGCAGGGGTTATCGAGTACTGAGCCTTACTGCAGGCCAGATACTTTATCTCAGCTGAGCTTCAGGGGTAGCACTTTGCAGTGCAGCTGTAAGGTGTAAGGGGCCTCTCACAAAAGCCCAAGTGCATGTGTAGGTCATTCTTATGAACGTCTGTCATTCCCACTGATGACATGCTGGAGGACAGGGAATAAATGTGAGTCCTGTTGGAAGGCGCGAGGTGGGAATGCAGACAGGTAAAGTTGTACCACAGGTGAGCTCAGTCAAGTGAGAGACTCTCACTCAGCTCCCTACCCTCTGAGGCAGATCAAGGAATCCCCTCCAGCAATTTCCCAGACCACTGGCCATAGGGTGGTGCTGGGGTAATATTAAAGGAGCAGCAGCATTTTACAAATGCCTGGTTCACAGGTGAGGGAGGAGAGGCTTTCAGACTTGCCCAAGAAAACGCTGCTGGTAAGATGTGGGATTTGAACCACATCAGTCTCACTACAATGTCCAATCTCTCCCCTCCTGTGTAGTGTGGTTTCCTAGGGCTGGGGAGGGGTTAGAAGAAAAGAGTTTCCAAAATACTCCTTTGCAGGATAATAAACCCATGATTCCTTTAAACACAGAAAACAGGGCCAGGAATACTAAATGAGCCTAGAATATCTTGCACCTGAAAATAAGGAAGTGTTCAAAGAAGGATGCGGGTATGTTAACGTGACAGAGTGGCCAGCTTGAAGGGGCTCCCACTGGCCAAAGCTGGGACAATTTGACTGTCAAAAGAGATAGTCACAATAATAGATTATAATTCATTAAATAGAAAAGAATCCATGAGCCCTTACCAAGTACATATATGAACGAATGGATAAGTGGGGAGAGGAGAGATCTTTTCCTTGCAGTTTTTGCCAACTGATACATTTAGAAGGAATGACGGAGGCTGGGCGCAGTGGCTCATGCCTGCTGTTATCCCAGCACTATGGAAGGCTGAGGTGGGAAGACCGCTTGAGGACAGGAGTTCAAGACCAGTCTGGGCAACAAAGTGAAACCCTGTCTCTAAAAAATAAAATAAAATAAAATAAAATTTATAAAGTCAGCCAGTTGTGGTTGGATGTGCCTGTAGTCCTAACTATTTGGGAAGGCTGGGGCAAGAGGATTACTTAAGCCCAGGAGTTAGAGGCTGCAGTGAACTATGATTGTGCCACAGCACTCCAGCTTGGGACAACACAGCGAGACCCTGACTCTAAAGAAGGAGGGGGAGGAGAAGGAGGAGGAATGATGGCATCAGCAAGTCACCATTTGGCAACCATGTTCGTAATAACTTGATTCAGGCAAAAATAACCAAAGAATGCTACAACTAAAGTTTGATGATGAATGACATCATTTCAAAGTACCTTCCCAAGAAAATACTTATTGGTGACAAAGGGGAAAAGAAGAACTAAGGAAAAGCTGGCAGACACCACCTTAGTAAAGCGATTGACATTCATGCACCAGTAATGCAGCAAAGAGAAATTGTGTGCCACCTACAAGGATGCAATGAGAACACAGCATCTTTTCTGTGATATTCCTACTGAAAACCGGCAACCTGAACCCAATAAGAAAGAAACAGCAGCCAAACTGGAGCCGTGGGACCTCCTACAACATGCACAGCCCAAAATCTTCAAGAGCATCAGGGTTGTGCACGTATGTCTGTAAGACTGAGGAGCTGTTCCAGGATAGGGAGACCTGACAACTAAATGCAGTGCAGGATTCGGGACTGAATCACTTGCATCGGGATAGCTGGGGAAACGTGCATGGAGTCTGAGGATTAAGTGGTTCCAACGCATTGATGTAAATTTCCTGATTTTGGTGCTTGTGGTTAGGTAGACAATGTCCTTATTTGTAAGAAATATCCACGAAATTATTGGGGGTGGTGGAGTATCACGTTAGTAACTTACTTTTTCTCCCCTAAAATGGCTTGGAGGTGAAAGCTCTTTTTACTACTGCTGCAAGTTTCTGTAAGTTTGAAATTATTATACAAACCTGGAGCTGCTTTGGGGCAGTTTTCTCGCCGTTGTTATCTGACGAAGGTGCTATCCGTGGGAAGGAGAGGACTTCCTGGAGAGGGTCGAAGGTCCCCTTTTCCCTCTCAGGCCGGCGCTGGTGAACCCCCAGGGGATCCCTTGCACAACAGAGAGAGGACAGCGCCAGCGCCCCCAAAGGTCGGGAAAGGGCCTGGGTGGACTCCAGAGACCTGCAGCCACGCAGAGCTCGCCTACGCTGCTGTAAGCTGATTGTCATTGTTGGCAAGCTGCTCTTCCTGGAATCCACCACTTAGGCCTAAGGGGAGGATTCTTTGTGTCGTAGAAGAACCGGGTCCCTTCTCCTTAGCCTTCAGGTCGGCGTTACCTGAGGCGTTCAGAACCCTTCAGCCTTCCCGTGCCAGCTTTGCAGTGATGGCGCCCCCTGGTGTCCAAGGAAAGAGGCGCAACTCCCCTAAGAGCAGATGTCCGAGGGGGAAAGAGAAGCCTTTCTGCCCGCCAGGTTCCCAAATGTATTCCTCCTTGGACCAGCGAGCCCACTTACCTCCATTCATTTAGGCGTTTGTTCTGCATTTTAGTCATTCATCTGTTTGTTCATTCAAGCACCCACTGCGTTCCAGGTACTGAGCTTGACCCTGGAAGTGTAAAGATAGGTCATGCCCAGGCTTTAGCATCAAGGAGCACTCAGGCTGATGGAGGCACAAGCTCTCACATCACAGCAGGATCTCTGCCTCCTGAAGGTAAGTGCAAGGGACTCTGGGAGCACCCAAAGTGATCTAGGAAGGCTTCCAGGAGGAGGTGACCACAATTCAGCTCCTTTTTGTTCCCCACTGCCACTGGCCTGTTCTCTAAAGCCCTGCCCCTCTGTCCTCATGGCTGGAGCATCACTACCCTCCCTTCCAGGGCTTCCACTCAGTCTAGACCTGGCAGAAAGAGGGCTATCCTCCCAGGGCCCTATACTTAGCCACAGAGGCAGGCGTAGGCACAGGCAGCTCCCAGGCACAGCTTCCCCTGCTGGTAATAGCATTGATGACAATGATATGGATAAGGATATGGACATGGATTAATAATAGAAGCTGCCATTTAGTGAGGGCTTAATTTGTTCAGGCACTGTGCTGAGAATTGTACAACATGACACCATCTAATCCCCACCGCTGACCACAGACATTGGGTACTGGGATTATACCCATTTTACAGTGGAGAAAACCAAAGCTCAGTGAAGTTAAGAAGAAGGGAACCTCACCAGTCATCTTCCAGTCACTGAGTCTTCAACTTCTCACAGTCCACACCCGTGCTCCTCATCTTCCCTGCTCTTCACTGTGGAAGACCCCCACTCCTGTCAAGGGTCAGGAGTTCTAGAGAACTTGACTGCATAAATACTTTCTAATGCTAACGTATTGTAGGAAACCTCTCCTCCCTTCAGAGGAGACTGCTGCCCTTGTGCGGCTGGGACTTCCCCAAACCACAAAGCTACTACACAGCAGGGTCTGGACACAAATAGGGGTCAGTGATGTTTCCACTTCTCCATTCCCAAGGGCATCACCCTCAGTGGATGCTCAATGAATACCTGTTGCTTGCAGAAAACTGCCTCCTATTTAACACCTGATATTAGTCTAAAACAATCAGAACTTTTATTTCCAATACTCAAGCTGGTTTTATGATATACACCTAGAATTCTCATGCAATGACACGTGGGAGATGGAACTGGTCATTGCGGGGCCATGTGTACATTTTCTTAGTGCCCATTATGCGCCAGACGTGGTTATATTCATTGCATCATCACTTCCTCATGGCGGCTCTTCAGTGGAGTCCATTTGACAGATGAAATGGAGTCCCAGAGAGCTGAGAACTTTGAATACCCAGGACATACGCAGAGCTACTCTCCAGGTCTGACACCCTTTGCCGTTCCGCTAACACACCAAGCCCGTTCCCCTCTCCAGGCCTTTGCACTGGCTGTTCCCTCTGTGCCTGCATGCTCTTCTCCCACGGTCTTCTCTCGGCTACCTCCTCCTCATCATTCAACTCTCTGCTCAGTGTCACCTCCTCTGGCCATCCTACTGACCCATGTCACTTGCTACCTCACTACCCTGACCAGCACTGGTTGGGCTCTTAGATCCTCACTCAGCTGTGAGCTTCCTTGTCACTGAACTTATATCCTGCATGTATGAGAGCTTCCTGAGGGCAGGGACTCTGTCATCTGTGTCCCTAGCATCCAGAACAGTGCCAGACATATTGGAGGTGCTCAGTGAATGTTTGTTGAATGAACGGAATCATCTGCCAGTCCTGTCCACTTGATCTCTGATGGTCTTCTGATGCAGCAGGAAGATGGCCTTTCCTACCGCTGCCACGCTGCTGCAATCCCTGGGGACTCTGCCGGTGTCTAAGCCATCTGATAAAGCTGTCTTTCTAACCCACACTTCTGTTCATGCCAGTCTCCTCCTCAAAAACATCACCATCACCATCAATCTGTCACTTGATGGAGACTGTGAAGCTGTCATTATTGCAATATTAAAAGTTCCCCAGTATCTCAAGGTTTTATCTACAGTTTAGAGATGGGGGAGCTTAGAGAGGCTGAGGAACTTGCACAGGCTCACATAGCTACTGAGTAGCCAAACTGAGATTTGAATTCATGTCAGTGTGATTCCAAGTCCCTACTCTTCGCTGCTGTCTTCTACCATAGAGCATAGCTTTAATCTGCATCAAAGTTGAGCATGTGTCAGAATCACCTGGAGAGCTTGTTAATACGCAGGTTACTGGGCTGCACCAGAGTTTCTGAATCCGCTTGTCTAGGGTACGGCCTGAGAAAATGCATTTCCAACAGGTTCCCAGGTGAGTTGACCACTGGCCTCACACTGAGAGAACCACTGGCATAGAAAAAATGCACAGCAACCCAAACAAATAGGCCTTTGTCTGCAGTTTCAGGAGGTTCATGGATCCCCTGCAGCCTCTTCATGCGCTTAGGGGAGGATCTATGGACCTCACCTTCAGAACCATCGATGGTTCCAAACAACATAAGTCAGATCCATGACATCTGAGGCCCTGAGTTCTGTTTAGCAAGCTTCCATTAGGCAAGGGCCACCTGAGTCTCGGTCTTAGTCCCTTTGCAGATCTGACTCTTCCTTAATAAAGTTAATTATCTGACCTTGAAACGTACCCCAGCTGACACACCACGGAAAGGCCTCCACTTGTCTTAGCGACACAAATGATAAACAGAGGGCCCAGAGCAATTTCTCTTGGAGATTTCGTGTCAGTATTTTAATAATCATTGAGCAGGGCCCTGGGAGCCAATTACAAAACTAGGACAGATTTTTTTCTAAAATTACTTGGCTTCCAACTTCTAAAACTTGTAGGTAAAACTGATGGGTCCGAAGGGTTCTGACATGGTTTCCCCCATGTAGGAGTCGGGCATAGAATTTAAAATTTATACATGACTCCAGAAAAGCTGAAGCCCTGATGTTTCCCTCCTCTTCCCCTTCCTCTTCCTCCCTCTCCTTCTTCTCACTCTCCTCCTCCCATCTTCCTCCTCCTCTTCCCTCCTGCTTCACCAGTCTCCTTACTAAAACTGATTTGCCCTGGGCCTGGAGCCCGGGGGTGGGAAGCCCGCCTGATTGTCAGCTGTGGGCACTGGGAGCCTTCGGCCTTCATCTTTTCTCTCCTTGCCCGGCCAGTGTTTGGGGAAGCTATACCGACTGCCTGGGCCGCAGGTAGCCTAGGGTGCCTGGGGCCAGGGTTCGGGGAAGCTCTTGGGATGGGAAATGACCAGCCAGGCCTCCCAGGACAGTCTCTGGGTCCAAGACCCTTGGGAACCTTGGCTGGTTTTCCCTCCCACCCTGGTGAGTTTCCAATTCCAGTCCCACACATGGCAAAGGCCCGAGTCCTGTTAAAATCGGATCATCCTCCCACGACCCCCATGGTGACTCCAGCACAGGCTAGCAGCAGGCACGCAGTCAATATGTGGCTTCAAAAATGTAACTATGATCATCTTGCAGCCACTCTCCAATCACTGACTCCCATCACACCTGGACTAAAACCAAGCCTCCTTTGCAGGGCAGCCCCAGCCAACCCTGCTGACCCCATCTGTCCCCATTCCCTCCCTTGCTCCACCTGTATGGCCACGCTGGCCTCCTTGCTGCCTGGTCCTCAGGAACTCCAGGCATGGTCCTGTCTTAGGGTCTTTGCGCTGCAGTGCCCTCCTCCCCAGACATCTGCATGGTTTTCCCCTGTCTGATTCAGGCCTCTGCTCAAACGTCACCTTCCTAGACACCCCCAGCTAAAACGGCACTTCCCACCCACTCTCCATGTGCTGCTCTCTTTCTTCACAACGCCAGTCAATCCTTTCATATTCTGTGCTAAGTGTGCATCTATTTATTATGTCTGTCTCAAAAGAAGGTAAAGATCATGAAGCCAGGGGCCAGGTCTGCTCTTTGTCTAACATTGTATCCACAGGGCTGAGCTCAGAGGAAATAATAAGTATTGAATGAATGAATGAATGGGTGAGTTAATGAATGCTCCCATTGATGGAAGAGTTGAAGTGAGCTAGCAGGGTGCTTTTTGCATTGATCCTCTCACCCATCCGGCAAAGTGGGGATTATCGGTTCTCCTTGGGACATGATGATGGCTCAGCTGAGAAAGAAGGCTGACCTACCCAAGGTCACACAGCGGTGAGGGGGGCCTAGGCCAGGGACTCAAGTCTGTGTCACTGCATGCCTGTGGATGGGTGGTTACCTGCTGGCAGCACAGGCAAGGCTTACTGCAGGTGAGGACTGGAAGGACCAGTCCTGTGGTGATGGGGTACAGGTAAAAGGTGAGAGCTTGGTCAGGCGGCAACATGGTTGGCTATTGCAAGGAGCCTGGGGGTTCCCCTAGAGGAAGACTGAGTCTGGGGCAGGGCCCTAGGCAGACCTCAAGGCAGTCCCCAGAGTGGAGACTGTCTGAAGGCTAGGGCTGGTCAGGGTGGGCTGGTCCCAGACCTTTTCAATCCCCCACTCCAACACACACTGACCTCTGGAGCTGCCATGGCCCCACCCTGCCAGGATGGGCTTGTTGGGCAGGACTGGTGCAAGAGGTGAGGTGGAGACAGGGGCCAGGGCTGGGGGTCATGGACTCCACTAGTGGACTGTAAGCTTCTGGCTGGGGCAACAGAGGAGGTGGCAGAACTATCAGGAGAGAAGGGAACTGGCTGTCTGCTCAGAGCAGCCTGGAGCAACACACAGGCAATGGGAAGCCCTGGGCATTTTGACAGTCAATGCAGCCCAGGGCCCAGCATGCTTCTAAGAGGCAGGCAAGAGAGTGCCTGGGGCTTCTCCACTCCAAGCAAGTGGGGATCTGCCCAGAAGGACAGAGGGCCTGGGAAAAGGGGCCGCGGTGCTCAAGCAGCAGAGCTTCCTCCAGGCTCACTCCAGGATGCACTGCAGGGGACACTGCGTCCTCAAAAGCAGGACAAGCCTGCCACCCAGTGCTGCCAGGCGCCACCGCAGCAGCCAGGCAGCATGGCTGCTGGTTCCGGCGTCACCAGGGTGTTCCCCACCCTGTGCCTGGCCCCTGGGAATCACAGCGGCCTTTCGGGCTCTGTGATGACCCACGCTGCTCTCTCCTCACCTGAGAACACCACCTTGCACCCAATTCTTCACACCTGACTCTTCAATCCTTCAATCCTCACCAATTTGCCGGTTTAAGAGAAGGACTTAAAATTCCAGGAGGGAAGACCTGTGGTCCAGAAGGTCATGGCCTGAGTAAATTAAATCAGCAAAATGACGGAGGGGCCAGAGGGCAGGGAATGCAATGGAATATCACATCTCAGGCACACACTGCAAATGGTCATTGTGAGGAGAGGCGGCCACGGGGCAGAGGCAACGCTCTAGTAAAATGAAGTCAGCCTGAAAACCACATTCTTCCAGGCTCCCCTCACCACTCAGGTCTCTTCAGAGGCCTTTGCACTAGGTGGAAGGATTGTACCCGACTGGTCTCTTAATATTTTTATTTTTATATATTATATAATGTTATATAACATTTTATTTCCATATATTTATGTAATATATAATTACATATGTTATATATAAAATATATATCACTATGTATACTGTATATATTATATATAATTATATATAAAAATCTATATTATGTAACATAGAAATAAAATATATTAATAATAGTATTAATATATCATATATGATATATTTATAGTAGTAGTTATTAATATATTAATATTAAAATAGAATACGATCTTATTTTATTAATATATTTATATTAATTAGTGTACCATATATTAATATATTATGTATTAATATTTAATTAATATGTTAATAATATCAATATGTTTATATGTTTTAGTAATACTATATTACTATATTATGTATATTAATTTATTATAATATGGTAATATAATAAATAATGTGATATATATTTATATATATTAATATTATTAATATTAAATAGTAATATATTAATATAATAGTAACATTATATATTAATAATATATTATTAATTTA
>NW_022437510.1:0-16834 GCF_009761245.1 Sapajus apella
TGAGATTTGCTTCATGAACAAAATAAGTCGGGTTAATTTTTGTAAACGTACCATGCATGCTTAAAACCAGTGTAGCTCCAACATTTGTTCCTGAGATACAGGATGATGGATGGATGGCTCCATGGATGTGACGGGGACGGTTACTGTTGGGAATTTCCGCCTCCTTCTGATGTTTTGTTGCTTAGAATGTGAATGGCTGAGAGAGGGCTGTGGAGCTCCCACTCTGCTTGTCTGTGAGGTTCTTCCTGTTGTCCGGCCATCATTTGTTTTTTATGTCTTGCAGCCAAGACTGGCCGTGAGAAACCCTGGGGGCTCAGGAAGGAAGGAGCCACCCAGAAGCAGGAACAGGGGGCTGGTGGGGAAGACCAGAAATCAGGTCTCTGAAGGTCCCAGAGAGCCTTGGGGGGTACATGGGGGGCTGAGTTGGGGTAGCGGCATTTGAGTATGCGGGTGCTCCGTGGAACGCCCACTGTGAGGTGGGCTGGGATGGGGATTGGGAATGGTGGAGAGGGAGTACAAAGCCCCAGGGTTGCTTAGGCAGCACCCAGACAGGAAAAGGTGTGGTGGAAACCAGAGCCCTGGTCTCCATCTAATTGCTCCCGAGCCTCCCACTTTCTTGCCCTGTGTGTCCTGTGGCTTCCCTGATAGACTTTCTCCCTGACTTGTAGCTGAACCTTCCTCTCACCCTTGAAGACTTAGTTTGAACCAGATTCTTTCCCAGACCCCCTCCTCCAGGTGCCCAACATCCCATTTTCCCCTTCCTCACCCACCCTCCCGTCCCCCTCCTCAACTCAGATCCCACCCCCTTCCCTCCCCCAGCACTAAGCCACCCCCACCTCTGTCCTGGCCACCTCAGGGTGCCCTGAAAGGCCCAGGAAATTCAGGTGCTATGGCTGCTCTTTTGGCTCCTCCTGGGGTTTCCCAGCCATCAATCCACCCATATGAGTAGACACTGGACCCCTGGCGTTTCTTCTTTGCTATTGGGCTGTGTCACACAGCAAATTGTACAGTGCAGGCCTGTAATTTCAGTGCTTTGGCGGGTTAAGGTGGGCAGATCACCTGAGACCAGGAGTTTAAGACTAGCCTGAACATCAGAGAGAAACCCAATCTCTACAAAAGATTCCAAAAAGGATTAGTTGGACACCTACTGCACTCTTGTCTCAAACAGAATAAACCAAAACAAAGTGAAATGTCATTTGAGTTTTGCGTCATCTGGCTTGATGACTTTTTAGGAACTTCTGAGTCATCCATGTCTTCTGCTCTTGGGGGCTGCCTCTAGGGAGTCTGTGTCCAGTCAGTGTGATGGGAGCTGAGAAGCCCATCAGATGGAGAGGAAAGGGGTGTGCCTGCTGGGAGGTTTGCAGTATGAGAGTCCCTAAGAGTGACATCATGACCAGGATGTGAATGAGGACTGTACTGTCCTTTGTTTTGTAAAATGTGTTTGGTGCAGATCATGGATTGACCCAAAGGAGAAAGGGTCTTAAAGGCCTTATGTTATTCAAATAGAAAGAAATGACAGGCCAGGTGTGGTGACTCACGCCTGTAATTGGGAGGCTGAGGCCGGCAGATCAGCTGAGGTCAGGAGTTCCAGACCAGCCTGACCAACATGGTGAAACCCTGTCTCTACTAAAGGTACACAAAATAGCCAGGCAGGGTGGCAGGCACCTGTAATACCAGCTACTCAGGAGGCTGAGGCAAGAGGATGGCTTGAGCCCAGGTGGCAGAGGTGACAGTGAGCCAAGATTGCACCATTGCATTCTAGCCTGGGCGACTGAGCAGGACACTCTCAAAAATAATAAAATAAAAAATTAACAGAAAACCAACCACCGCATGTTTTCACTCATAGGCGGGTGCTGAATAATGAGAACACATGGACACAGGGAGGGGAGCACCACTTATTGGGGTCCGTTGGGGGGAAATAGGGGAGGGACAGCGCGGGGTGAGGAGTTGGGGAGAGACAGCATGGGAAGAAATGCCAGATATAGGTGAAGGGGAGGAAGGCAGCAAATCACAATGCCGCATGTGTACCTATGCAACAATATGGCATGTTCTTCACATGTACGCCAAAACGTACAATGCAATTAAATAAATAAATAAATTTGTAATTTTTTGTTGTAGTTGTTGTTGAGACACAATCTCCTTCTTGTCTCCCAGGATGGAGGGCATGGAGGGCAATGGCACCATCTCGGCTCACTGCAACCTCTGCCTCCCTCTTTCAAGCCATTCTTCTACCTCAGCCTCCTGAGTAACTGGGATTCCAGGTGCCTGCCACCACACCTGGCTAATTTTTGTATTTTTGGTAGAGATGAGGTTTCACCCTGTTGGCCAGGCTGGTCTGGAACCCCTGACCTCAGGTGATCTGCTAGCCTCAGCCTCCCAAAGTGCTGGGATTACAGGCATGAGCCACTGCGCCTGGACTTTCTGTGATTTTTTTTTAGATCGACAGCTATTGTTAGTGTTAATGTATTTTATGTGTGGCCTAAGGCAAGCTTCCTTCTTTTAATGTTGCCCAGGGAAGCCAAAAAATTGGGTATGCCTGCTTTACATCAATAAAAAGGAAAAAAAAAATGACACTCTACATGTAGAATGCCTGAAAACACTGCCAGCCATGCAAAAAAACATGAGACTGGTGACTTCCAATCTTTCTTGAAGCAGTGGAATCCCCTGGTGATATCTGAGGTGTGTGGTTACCTCTTAAAGAAGCTTGACGGTTTCTAAGGATTATCATTTTTTACTGAAATATTGTAAATGTCACTGACCTTTATTTCAACTGTTATTATTCCAGGCGATCATTTTTCCACCTGATTATTTGTATCCTGGGCATGACTTTCTTGGCGTTCTGTGGATGCTTATCACTATTGTGTTTCTGGGAGTTTCTACAGTAGGTCTTTTACTCCAAAAACTTAGCTCGTGTGAGAGTATACTAACTTCCTGTAGAGGTATACTTGTAATCACACATAAGGAAAAATCATTTAAAACAATTCATGGTTCTGGACTTTATTATGAATATTGGGTTTCACCAAAAACATCAGAGAAATGATTTATTAGTGTAAGAATTATAAAAATATCTGCCATTTACATCATAAAAATTAAAAAGGTTGGTGTTTGTTTAATAGAATGTCAACAGAGCTTTGGGTCAAAAGATAAGTTTGTTTGTTTTTTTAACCTTTGTGCTTTTTATCAGAAATGGAGTATGAAGTTTTGGCACTTAAATGGGAAATTCTGTCTAAACTTTTCCGCTTTGTCATTCTATTGTATGGCTGGAAGGAAAGCTTTCACTTTCCTCTCTAAAGGTTCACTGCAGAAATGAACCAACAACAGACAGCTTAACAGTAGGAGAAAAGCGCAGAACAGGCATAAACATGGGAGCCACCAAAACATGAGACTGCAAGAAGGGCCAGATGGTTGATCTGACCCTTAAACAGTGCTTAACAGTGCTGTCTTTTCAGGAGCCAGGGAGACAGATGGAGATGGAGGCAATGTAGAGGGGGAGTAAGTGAATTTTAGGGGAAATGAAAGAGCCCAAGGAACAGTCCCTTTGTTTTCCATTTGTCACTGTAAATATTTAATCCAAATCTTTCTCCCATCGACCCTATAGACTTGAAAACAGTGGCTATAGATTGGAGACAATTTCTGATATTCCAGGGATCCCTGACCAGAATAATATGAAATTACCATAATTTCTCAATTTCTAGTACCATACACATAAATTGCATCACACGCATGCACACACGTATGCACGCGCACGCGCGCGCACACACACACACACACACACACACACAGAGAGGCAGGCTTACCTATTTCTCAGAAAACTGCACAGATTCAACAACAAATAGTAATTAATGTGTTCCTTAATGGCTAGTGAGTAATAATGTTAACTAAAACAAAAACAAGTATTATTTTTAAACCCACTATTGCCCCCCACCAAATATTTAAATCATGAAGTCAAAACTGCCAGAACAGCAAATTTATACAGTCCTTTGGGAGGGAAAACTGGTGCTGCATATTAGAAACCAATCCTGTTATTTGTTGCTTTTTAAAAAAAATGACAAAAAGTAATTACAAAATGCTGTTCCATAAATCGTAGTATATTCTTAAAATGAATACTATGTAAGCACTTTAAAACTGAGGTGCTTCTGTGAGAACTAGCTTCGAAGGAGACACGAGGTATTTATGAATTACTGCATTGAATGATAGCTAGTATTTGTGGAACTCTTATGTACTAGGGCTCTGCTGACTGATTGTACACCCGCTGCTTAATTTTATAATAACCTCACAAGGGAGGTGGCATACTAACCCCATTTAACAAATAAAATGGAAGCAGAGGCTTAAGTTTATTATCTACTATCACTGAAGGAGGACATAGCATAATCCGAATGTAAAACCGTGAAACCTTGATTTCAGAACCTATACTTCCACTCACTGTGCCAGTGTGTTATAAAGTATACATACATTTGAATAAATCATTATTTAATATGCATCAATGTACATAAAACATCAACGTTATGTATGTATGTAATAGACATCAATGTATGAGTTCACAGCTCTTATCACTAAGGCTTTTTGGATTTCTTTAGTAAATTTTAAGAAAATTGCTATGAATTAACAGTACAGCTGATACAAACATATGGCAAAAGTAACAAGGAGGCACGTCAATGACTCAAAGTTTGGAGAACAAAACTCTCATCTTTTCAAAAGGCACTTCCTTCTTTATATACTGCAATATTGTATGAAATTTTCACAATGATTACGTATTACCTCAAAGAGGTTTTTCCAAAAAAATAACCCCCAGAAACATTTTTCAAATGAAACAATAGTAAAGGCACTATCTTAATGTGTACTCTCAAAAACTAGAAACATCCTTTTTATCTAACATAAGAGTTAAGTACAGTTATCAACTTGAATAAATAGTCCTTAATCATTAATGACAATAAGAAAGAGAGATCATACTATACTGCCAATTGTTACAAGAGCCTGAGTATACATATGACATATATCATGATAAACTCTCTTCAGACCCAAAATTAAGTGTGAAAAGTGAAATGAAAACCGGAAGAGATGATATGAGGCTTTTCCCTCATATCGTTGTAATACATGTGTTTAGAACAAAACAGTGCTACAACGAGCATCTAGGTTAAAACTGTTATCAGAGAGGCAACTCCAGAATAAACAGATACAGTGTGCTCCTTGACAGAAAGACCTGCTGGTGAGAACTGACTCCTTCCCAAATTCATCGATAAATTTAGCACAATTCTAATCATTATCTCAATGGGATTTGTCTCAAAACTCATCAAAATTATTCTAAAATTCACCAGAAACAGTAAATTCAATGGAATAGCTAAGAATAATTTGAAAACAAGCATATTTGTCCTATCAGATATCAAACTTCTATAAAAAGCCACAGGGGAGGGGAGGTAATGGAATAAACACAGACAGACCTGTCACTGGAACAGAACTGAGAATCCAGAAAGGGGCTTTATGTATGCAGAAAGACCTTGTGGCATTTGAAATATAAACAGGTCAATGAACTGAGAGACACAAAAGCCTATCCATTTGGGAAGACGTTAGATTCCTACCCTCACACTAGACACAAAAGGAAATTCCATACAAACTAAATGAGCTCAGTGTGAAAAAAAATTTTTCACATAAAATATATGAAAATGTTTCAAAGATAATCTTGGGATGGTAGAGATTTGCTAAACAATTTAAAACACGCGCGCACACACACAAAAACCAAAGCTATAAAGAAGTGAAAGATTTTCAAGTTGAATAATGAAGACTTTTTTTTAAGAGAAAGATTGGACCACATGAGTTAAAACTTCTATGTAAAGACACCGTTAACAAAATTAAAAGACAAGTAACAAATCAGGAGAAAATACATGTAACTCATGTAACAGAAGATTAACCATTGTGATATCTAAAGAACGCCTATAAAGCAATAAGAAGAAAAGATAACCCAGGAGGGGGAAAAATGAGCAAAGATATGAACAGGCAATATCCAGAAGACTCAGATAACACTTAGTAAACTGCAATCTAGGGGATTAAAGAAGTCATGTTTTTTTAAAACTAACAAATTACACATATTTCCATGATATCAGAATTGGAAAAGCCCTTCGAAACTTGAATCTACAGACATAAATTACCAAGAAAAATTATTAAAATTTTCATAGACTTATAAAGACCTTTGTACTGACATTTGTCTGAATCTATGTGAAAAACTCTGAGATTTATCTAAACAGAAGAAACACAGTTAATAAAAACGTGAAAACCTCATTATTAAACAAGGTGATTATAAATCAAAAAACGATTCTGTTAAATGTGAAAACCATTAAACCTCGCTGGTGCTTGGGGAAAATGCAAATCAAAACAATGACATGACAGTTTTCATATGTCATATTGGCAAATATCTAGAGTGAGAGTGTCCAATACTGGCAAGGGTACAGGGCACCCAATGTTCTCTTACATTACTGGTGGAACTTTTAAAAACATGGGAAAATAGTTGTGATATGTTTTTTTGTTTGTTTGCTTCTTTTTTTTTTTTCTTTTTGAGACAGAGTCTCACTCTGTCACCCATGCTGGAGTACAACGGCACAGTCTTGGCTCTATGCAACCTCAGCCTCCCCAGTTCAAGCAATTCTCCTGCCTCAGCCTCCCAAGGAGCTGGAATGAATTTTTGTATTTTTAGTAGAGATGAGGTTTCTCTATGTTGGCCAGGGTGGTCTCAAACTCCTGACCTCAGATGATCCACCCACCTCAGCCACACAAAGTGCTCGGATTATGGCCACTGTGCCCAGCCATGATATGTTAAGTGAGGAAAAGACATATTAAACATAAAGTAGATCTTAACCATGTTCTAAAATAATAATAACTATATTTTATGAGTGTCTTTATGCCAGGGACCAGGACTGTTTACATGTACTACTAGTGCACTTCATATTCACAATAATCTATGAGTTAACACTATTATGACTCTCATCCTATGGAGGAAGAAATGGACACGAGATAAAGTGATGGAGCCAAGACTTCAACTCAGGTTGACCCTAGAGTCTCAGACCTTAACCACTAGCACAATGTACAGAAATTCATTACAATCTTTAAACACAGTGCACTTGAGTGTACTGTCTACTTTAATTCCCTATTCTGTCATAGGTTTTCTACTACTTTATTTCTCAAATACAATGAGTTTTGAAAGGATCAATAATCACAAGACAGCAACAGTGTCCCTGAAATTCCCCTAGAGATGCTAACTACAAAATAAAACTTATAAGTCATAATCCAATCGCTTTAAATATCTTAGTACAGGAACATTTTTCTAAATGAATTTCATGTGGATCTATAACATAAGAAACAGATTTCGCCGGGCGTGGTGGCTCAAGCCTGTAATCCCAGCACTTTGGGAGGCCGAGGCGGGTGGATCACGAGGTCAAAAGATCGAGACCATCCTGGTCAACGTGGTGAAACCCCGTCTCTACTAAAAATACAAAAAATTAGCTGGGCATGGTGGCACGTGCCTGTAATCCCAGCTACTCAGGAGGCTGAGGCAGGAGAATTGCCTGAACCCAGGAGGCGGAGGTTGCGGTGAGCCGAGATCGCGCCATTGCACTCCAGCCTGGGTAACATGAGTGAAACTCCGTCTCAAAAAAAAAAAAACAAAAAACAAAAAACAAAAAACAGAAACTCTAATGTAGAACGTGTATAATGAGAACAAGACAATTCCTCCGATGAACACAAACTTTAAATCATGGATAATTAGGCAGTCTTATATCAAATTTGATTTGATTGCATGGTATCAAGTAAAACCTGATTCACAAAGATGAGTAGATGATGAAGCATGTTTTGCAAATGATAACGAATGTTTTCTGTATGTTTTAAAAATAGTACATTAATGCTATCTAAGAATTTAATTACACCTATCTATAAGTTTTAAAAGTAGAAAATTTCTAAATTAATTCTGTAATAATGTTAAGGAATGTGAAT
This sequence comes from Sapajus apella, assembly GCF_009761245.1. Taxonomy (NCBI): domain Eukaryota; kingdom Metazoa; phylum Chordata; class Mammalia; order Primates; family Cebidae; genus Sapajus; species Sapajus apella. Next base: position 7,978 of record NW_022437510.1, read on the forward strand.
ACTTGGTAGTTGTAAATTTTTGGTAAAAAATAAAACTTTACAATATGTACTAATGTTGATACATGCATAAGGCAGTCACGTTATTGCATAATGCGATTACTTCTGACAGTACTGAACGTGCTTATATAATGTGACAGGAGCAAACAAGCACCACCCTAAAACTTTCAAAATATCAACATAAAACTACAGTCTTACTAATCAATAACATTTTTATCCTTTCTGAGGAGAAAAAGAAAAAAAAAATTTTAATTAAAGAATAACCACCACCCCCCGACCCCGCGAGACAGAATCTTGCTCTGTCGCCCAGGCTGGAGTGCAGTGGCATGACCTTGGCTCACTGCAACCTCCACCTCTTGGATTCAAGCGATTCTCCTGCCTCAGCCTCCTTAGTAGTAGCTGGGAGTATAGGTACACGCCACCACACCCAGCTAATTTTTGTATTTCTAATAGAGAAGGGATTTCACCACATTGACCAGGATAGTCTCAATCTCTTGACTTGTGATCCACCCACCGTTGTCTCCCAAACTGCTGGAATTACAGGCATAAGCCACCACACCCAGCCTAAAACATAAAATGGCATTTAAAATGTTTCAAGTCTATACACACAGTGAGAAACTATTCCAAGGATTGTTGTCTTGGGTATGAACATTATAGACAACTTACATTTTCTTCCTCTTGCTTAGTTTCTCTCGAGTACTCTAAATGCATCGCTCTTTTTGTTTGTAGGGTTATGGTTGTTTTTTTTGTTTGTTTGTTTTTTGGTTTTTGGTTTTTGGTTTTGCTTTGCTTTTTTGCTTTACATTTTGCAACAGAGTTTTGCTCTGTTGCCCAGGCTGGAATGCAGTGGTGCGATCTCAGCTCACTGCAACCTCTGCATCCCAGGTTCAAAGCACTTTTCATGCCTCAGCCTCCCAGGTGGCTGAAACTACAGTTGCACACCCCACCATGCCCAGCTAATTTTTGCATTTTTGGCAGAGACGGGGATTCACCATGCTGGCCAGGCTGGTCTCCTGAACTCAGGATATCCACCTGCCTCAGCCTCCCAAAATGCTGCAGTTACACATGTAAGTCACGATGACTGACCAACTGTTTATGTTAAAAGTACCATAATTACAAACCACAGGAATTTGCAAAAAAAAAGTACACAGGGAGATCCCAAGTATGCTTCCATAAAGTCCTCCAGTGTTATAACTTATGTGGCTTTAGTACACCGTCACCATCAGGAAACTGGCCTTTATACAATCCCAAGTTTATTCAGGTTTCAACAGTTTTGTATGCAAAATGGGACTTGAGAATGCTAGGATTTGTATGCAGTATGTGTGTGTGTGTGTGTGGTTGGGTGAAATTTTATCACATTTGCAGCTTTGTATAATCACACCTGAGATAGAGAACTGTTCCATCCCTACACAGCGCCCTCATGCTACCACTTTACAACCACACCGCCCCTCACCTCCCATTCCGAGCTCCTAGTAACCACTAAATCTGTTCCCCATCTCTGCAGTCTTGTACAAGCAGTCTTGTTATTTCAATGTTACATAAATGCAATCATATAGTATGTAACCTTTAACTATATGTGTGTGTGTGTATATATATATATATATATATATATATATATTTGCTTTTGAGACAGTCTTGCTCTGTCACCCAGGCTGGTGTGCAGTGGTGCAATCTTGGTTCACTGCAATCTCTACCTCTCGGGTTCAAGTGATCTCCCACCTCAGCCTCTCCAGTAGCTGGAATTACAGGTGTGTACAGCCATGCCTATCTAATTTTTGTATTTTTTGTAGAGACACGGTTTTGTCATGTTGGTCAGGCTGGTCCTCAACTCCTGATCTCAGGTGATCCACGCACCTGGGCCTCACAAAGTGCTGGGATTACAGGTGTGAGCCACCATGCCCAGCCTTCACTCAGTATAACTCTCTTGAGATAACCTGGTGGTACAAATCAGTTGTCCTCATATATTAAAATTTAGCATGACATGCACTTGAGTGTATATAAACATATATAACATTTTAAAGGTTAAAACATTAAAATGTGAAAAAAAGGCATATGAAATCCCTGTTTCACTGACACAGAACAAGGATTCTGAGATACAAATTTTGACGACTGCTAATCTAATATATATCTAGTACAATCCATTACAGGTTGAGTATTCCTTATCTGAATGCTTTGGAGCAGAAACACTTTGGATTTGGAATTTTTTCAGATTCGGGAATATGTGCATTATATACACCAGTTGAGCATCCCAAATCTGAAAGTGCAAAATCCAAAATGTTCCAAAATCGCAAAACTGTGAGTGCCGATGTGACACTCAAAGGAAATGCTCACCAGGGAATTTCAGAGTTTGGATTTTCCGATAAGGGATCCTCAGCCTGTACAAGCACTTTATAGAAGAAAGGCCCAGGGCTCGGTGCTGTGTCTTCTCAGTGTTTACAAGAGTACATGGTTTACAAGAATGCCTGATTTTCCACTTTTATGACCAATCTCCAGATTCCGGTTCTTTCCCAACCCAGTTGAGTATGTTACATTCAAATATGACCACTTGCTCTTCTTCTCAAACGACCATGGTTTACTACCCTTTCAAGTTCTTCCTAGTGATTGAGAAAATGAACTTCTCTTAAATGGAGATGGAGTTTTGCTCGTTGCCCAGGCTGGAGTGCAGCGGCATGAACTTGGCTCACTGCAAACCTCACCTCCAGGGTTCAAGCGATTCCTCTGCCTCAGCCTCAGGAGTAGCTGGGATTACAGGCGCACACCACCACAACCGGGTAATTTTTTATATTTTTAGTAGATACAGGGTTTCACCATGTTGGTCAGGCTGGTCTGAAACTTCTGGCCTCAGGTGATCTGCTCAACTCAGCCTCCCAAAGTGCTGGGACTACAGATGTAAACCACAACACCAGGCCCTATGTTCTATTCTTAAGGTTGTATTATCTCAATGGGATAGTAAATAGATGGTATTTTTTTTTAGATATGAGAGAGGTAGGAATGCAACATGTTGTAAAACAAGGCAACTTTTTTGTTGAATTTATTTTCAAATACAGTGGACCCTTGAACAACATGGGTTTGAGCTGCATGGGCCCATTTATATGTGGATCTTTTCCAACTAAATGCAGACTTGCATATATGGAGGCTCAACTTTTCACATACCTGGGATCTGCAGGGCCCACAGCAGGGACTTGAGTTTGCCAGGAGTTTGGTAGAAATAGGGGTCTTGGAACCAACCCCGTACAGTATATGTCCTGTGCATATGCCACAGGACAACCGGACTACTTTTACAGTGTTAAGAAACATAAATTTGTCAAGCCTATTCACCTTTCCAGGTCCTTTGTACTATTCTTACATAGAAACCCTCCTTAGAGGGGGTCTAACATAGAAAATACCTACATACAATATTCTACGTATTAGTGCTGGGCACAGTGGCTGATGTTGGTAATCTCGGCACTTTGGTGGGCAGATCACCTGAGGTCAGGAGTTCAAGACCAGCGTGGCCAACATGGTGAGACCCCGTCTCTACTAAAAACATGACAATTAGCCAGGCATGGTGGTGGGTGCCTGTAACCCCAGCTGCTTGGGAGGCTGAGTCAGGAGAATTGCTTGAACCCAGAGGCGGAGGTTGCAGTGAGCCGAGATTGCACCGCTGCACTCCAGCCTGGTTGACAGAGCAAGATTTTGTCTCCAAAAAAATAAATAAATAAATAAATAAGAAAAGAAAAAAAGAATATTCTGCATAACAGTTTTTCTTGCACAACTTCAAAAGTGTTTTAAATGAGCATATCTTTATGCTATGCCATGATCAGCAATAAAATACATTAAAACATTATTTAAACATAAAAACGACTATATACAAGAAACTTATTATACTTAAAGGCATTTGGTATCAAACACTGAAAAAAAAAAAAAAGTAACTTCTCCAATCAATGGTAGCAGCTATAACTGAGGACAGACTTTATTTCAGGAAAGCATATGTAATCACTTTTCATCCTAACATTCACCTGGCAAAGTCGGTTGGTTGGTTGGTTTGTTTTTTGAGACAGGATCTCTCTCTGCCACCCAGGCTGGAGTGCAGTGACGCCATCATGGCTCACTCCACAGTGACCTCAGCCTCCCAGGATCAAGTGATCCTCACACCTTGGCCTCCCAAGAAGCTGGAACTAAAGGCATGCACCACCATGCCCGGTTGATTTTTGTATCTTTTTAGAGAGGGTTTTGCCCTGTTTCCCAGGCTGGTCTGAAACTCCGGAGCTCAAGAGATCTGCCAGGTGTCAGCCTCCCAAAGTGCTGGGATTACAGGTGTGAGCCAACCCCTACGTAGGTATAAAAATCCCTATTTAACATAAGAAATTGTGGGACCATGAACATAAGGCCACAAGTTTAAGAACTGGTAGAGCTGGATGCCCCACTGCCCCACCACCCAATCTCTTAGATTTGAGCTCAGTATATTAAGCCAAGGGAGAAGGGAAGCCTAACGTAATGTTAGCTGGCAGGCTGATGGAAGTTTGCTGCAGAATTTTCATATATTTATGAGAAAATGGGAAAAAGTAAGGACACAGAATAAAGTTTTTTGTTTTGTTTTGTTTTGTTTTGAGGCCGAGTTTCACTATTGTAGCCCAGCTGGAGTGTAATGGCACCATCTCTGCTTACTGCAAGCTCTGCCTCCTGGGTTGAAGTGATTCTCCTGCCTCTGCCTTTGGAGTAGCTGGGATTACAGGTGCACATCACCGCACCCAGCTAATGTTATATTTTTAGTAGAGACAGACAGGGTTTCACTATGTTAGCCAGGCAGGACTGAAAGTAAATTTTTCTATATAGCCAAATGATTCCATTTAGAGATCTTTTATCCTGGCTGGGTGCAGTGGCTCATGCCACTCAGGAGGCCAGGTGCGGTGGCTCATGCCTGTAATCCGAGTATTTTGGGAGGCCAAGGCGGCCAGATCACCTGAGGTCAGGAGTTCAAGACCAGCTTGGCCAACATGGTAAAACTCCGCCTCTACTAAAAATACAAAAATTAGCCAGGAGTGGTGATGGCCGCCCGTAATCGCAGCTACTCATGAGACTGAGGCAGGAGAATTGTTTGAACCTAGAAGGCGGAGGTCACAGTCAGCTGAGATTGCACCACTGCCCTCCAGCCTGAGAGACAGAGCAAGGCTCCATCTCAAAAAAGAAATAAAAGAAATGTATTTCACAAAAGTGCATTTCATGCAGGCAAATGTTAAGCATCAGAGAAATTGGTCTGGAGTCCACAGACACAGTGTTGCATTGATTACAAGAGTGGGTCGGGACCCCGGCTTTACTGCATTAATAGCTGCTCATGCTTAGCAAGGTACTTAACCCCCCTTTGCCTCAGCATCTTCTCCATAAAATGGGGATGGCAGTAGTACAGTGGCCCATGCCTCAGAGGGTTTGATGAGGATCAAGTGGTGGGCACATACTTAGCGCTCAGTAAATGCTATAGCTATTATCTTTATTTTTCTCTCTATGAGTGAAAGAAAAATCCAACACTGGATCAGATTAAATTCTTCCAGAAACAGTGGCTTAAAATAAACTGCCATTCAAAAACTATGTTTCCCAGACTGATTTTGAACTCTTGGTCTCGAGAGATCCTCCCACCTTGGCTTCCCCAAATGCTGGGGTTACAGGCATGAGCCACCACACCTGGCCTCACATATTAGGATGTATAAAACACCAAAGATCTTTTGAAGGAGCTGAGCGAACCAGTAATTTTTAAAGAAAAAAGTAGTGGGAGTGTCTAGTACGACCAAAACCAGGCATCAAAGTCAGCAGTTAAACATTGCAGGCTGGACACAGTGGCTTACTCTTGTAACCTCCACACTTTGAAAGGCCCAGGCAGGAGGATTGCTTGAGCCCTGGGAAGCAGAGATTCAGTGAGCCATGACCATGTCACTGTATTCCAGCCTGGAAGACACAGTGAAACCCTGTCTCATAAATAAATAAACAAACATCATAAATAAATAAACACAGAATCGGTGCTCACTTCGGCAGCACACGTACTAAAATTGGCATGACAGAGAAAATAAGTGAATCAAAAGAAAGGGAAGACACTGGTGATTCCTTTGATATTAGAAGAAATTGGCCAGACACAGTGGCTCATGCCTGTTAATCTCAGCACTTTGGGGGGCTGAGGTGGGCGGATCACTTGAGGTCAGGTGTTCAAGAGCAGCTGCCAACATGGTGAAACCCTATCCCTACTAAAAATACAATTAGCCAGGTATGGTGGGAGGTGCCTGTAACCCAGCTACTTGGGAGGGTGAGGCAGGGAGAATGGCTTGAGCTGGGGAGGTGGAGCTTGCGGTGAGCTGAGATCAGGCCACTGCACTCCAGCCTAGGCAACAGAGCAAGAGTCCATGTCAAAAAATAAAAGTACAAAAATTAGCCAGGCATGGTGTTACATGCCTATAATCCCAGCTACTTGGGAGGCTGAGGCAGGAGAATTGTTTGAACCCAGAGGCGGAGGTTGCAGTGAGCCAAGTTCATGCCACTGCACTCCAGCCTGTGTGACAGAGTGAGTCTAAAACAAAAAATAATAAACAAACAAACAAATAAATAAATAAATATCATCTACAATTCTGAGTTTGCCAAGAAGAGTGAACTGTGGCCCAGTGACTGGAACATACACTTTACTTTCTTTTTCTTTCTTTTTTTTTTTTTTTCATATTTTCTGTTCATAAACCACTCACCCCCCGGCCACCCACAGCGCACACATTTTAGAGTTCACAGCGTGCACTCTCGGAAATTGTTTTAGCCAAAATTGTGTCATCATCTCTGGCCGCTCACTTCATTCAAAAGACTTGACCCAAAATGACTATTTATGGAAATCAGCTTCAACTCTAGCCTCAAAAGACAAAAACACTGTAGTTCTAAAAATATTCAGAAGAAGGTAATTAAGGATATTAAAAAGCAATGAAGGACCAGGCACCATGTCTCACACCTGCAATCCCAGTACTTAGGGAGGCTGAGGCAGAATGATCACTTGAGGCCAGGAGTTTGAGGCCAGCCTGGGCAACATAGTGAAATCCTGTCTCTGCAAAATAATTTTAAACAGTAGCTGGGCATGGTGGTCTGTGTCTGTTGTCCCAGCTACTCCAGAGGTTGGAATCGGAGGATGACTTGAGGCCAAGAGTTTGAGATTGCAGTGATCCAGGATTGTACCACTGCACTCCAGCCTGGGTGACAGGGAGACGTTTCATCTCTTTAAAAAAAAAAAAAAAAAAAGGAAGAAAGAGCTTCTCCTACAAATACTCCCTCATCCATTGGGGCAATTACAAGATTCCAGGAAACATGGAAAACTTACTGTGAGTACCTTTTTGGATGTGTGCTTATAAGAAAACAAATCTCTTTAGTTAACTCATAGAAAGACTAAGAGGAAAGGATCCTAGGGGACATGTGGTTTTACTTCTCTATTTTTATTCATTTTATTTATTTATTTATTTATTTAGATCGATAGATTGATAGATGATGATGATGATAGATAGATAGATAGATAGATAGATAGATAGATAGATAGATAGAGAGATAGATGATAGATACATAGATAGATAGACAGGTAGAGCCTCACTCCGGTGCCCAGGCTGGAGTGCTGTGGCACAATCGTGGCTCACTGCAACCTCCACCTCCCAGGTTCAAGAGATTCTCCTGCCTCAGCCTCCCAAGTAGCTGGGATTACAGGCACCAGCCACCATTCCTGGCTAATTTTTGTATTTTTAGTAGAGACAGGGTTTCATCATGTTGGCCAGGATGGCCTTGATCTCTTGAACTCGTGATCTGCTCACATTGGCCTCCCCAAGTGCTGGGATTACAGGTGTGACCAACGGTGCTTGGCTCCCTAATTTTAAACATGAGAAAATTGGGTAACAAAGAGAGGAAGTAACTCACCAGGTAAAGAAAGAAGAGCCTCTCTTACCACAGGGGGTCTCTCATTGGAAAACCGGCAAAACTTGTTCCCTGCCTGCATTCTCTAAGACCTTAGCCCAACATAGATTAGAAATGTCTCCACTTTAGAGGACAACTGGTTTGTCCTTTGCCTTTTACACCCCTTTCAGCAAGCAGTGCTTCTCAACTTTGTGTTTGTGCAACCCGTGAGCGGCACAAACTCCTGAGCTAAGAGACACTCCAATCTGTTTGCAATTGAGGGCAAACGCTGGGATCCTCAGGCACAGCTCCCAACTCCTTTTCCAGAAGTCTGGGGTGGCAGAAAAGAAAAAGCATTTATTTATTTGTTTATCTATTTAATTATTTATTTATTTATTTATTTAGAGACAGGGTCTCACTCTGTCACTTAGGCTGGAGTGCAATGGTACCATCCAGGCTCACTGCAACCTCCACCTCCTGGGTACCAGCTGTTCTCCTGTGTCAGCCTCCCAAGTAGCTGAGATTACAGGCATGTGCTTGAGGTTAGACGTTAGAGACCAGCCTGGCCAACATGGTGAAACCCCAACTCTACTAAAAATACAAAACTTAACCAGGCATGGTGACTGGCACCTGTAATCCCAGGAACTCGGGGGAGTCTGAGGCATGAGAATTGCTTGAACCCAGGACTCAGAGGTTGTAGTGAGCTGCGATCACTCCGCTGCACTCCAGCCTGGGGGACAGAACAACGCTCTGTCTTCAGAAAAAAAAAAAAAAAAGGAGAATTCTAAAGTTGTATCTAGAAGCATTCGATGAAATTTGATAAGAGACAAGGAAAGGAGAAAAAATGGAGAGTGAAAAAAAGCGACAATTCAGAGTTTAGCTGGTGTTTTTATCAGAGATAGTGTTTCTTGGACTCTTCTCCATTAAAAAAGTGGCCAGGTATAGTGACTCATTCTTGTAATCCTGACACTTTGGGAAGCCAAGGCAG
>NW_022437510.1:16934-41221 GCF_009761245.1 Sapajus apella
AAAAAAAAAAAAAAAAGAGGCAGAAAGAGAGAGAAGAAAAAATTGAGCAAGAATGGAAGAAGGGCAGGGCGCAGTGTCTCACTGTAATCCCAGCACTTTGAGAGGTCGACGGGGGAGATCATCTGAGGTCAGGAGTTCGAGGCCGGACTGACCAACATTGTGAAACCCCATCTTTACTAAATTTGTAACTATCTTGAGCAGACATATGAGGAGAAACAGGTCATTGTCTCCAGCATCAAAGGAATAACCAAACTGTTGATTTTGAAGAGCGGACACTTTCCCAAGAAGCCTCCACAGTGTGATCTCACAGGGCCTCCAAAAGCACTCAGTGTCAGAATTAAGGCATGTGGGGCTGGGCCACTTTCCTGCAGAGGCCCTGCTCAAACCGTGGCTTGGAGTGATCAAAAGATGTTGATATGGCGGCTCCTCACCAGATGTCCTGCTCCCACTCTTGCCCCTCCACCTCCTGCAACTTCTGCCGCCAGGTTCAAGCAATTCTCTTGCCTCAGCCTCCCAAGTAGCTGAAATTACAGGCACCTGCCACCATGCCGGGCTAATTTTTGTATTTTTTTAGTGGGGACAGGGCTTCACCATGTTGGCCAGGCTGTTCTCGAACTTCTGACTTCAAGTGATCCACCCGCCTCGGCCTCCCAAATTGCTAGGATTACAGGTGTGAGCCACCATGCTCGGCCTTTTCTTTGTTTTTGTTTTTAGAGTTAAGGTGTAGCTCTGTCACTCATTAGCATGTGTTACTGTCTGACTTTTGGATATAAGCCATTTAAACTGGGGTGGGATGACAGCTCATTGTAGTTTTAGTTTGCATTTCTCTGATGATCAGTGATGTTGAGCATTTTTTCATATATTAGTTTGCCATTTGTATATCTTCTTTTGAGAAATGTCTATTCTGATCTATTGCCCATTTAAATTAGGGCCATTTAGGCCTGCTGGGGCCACAGGGAGGAGGCCGGAGCTGAGCTGAGAGAAGCCGACTTGGGGAAGTTTTGGGCCTGGAGACACCGTCGGAGGGCAGGAGCTGAGCCTGGAGAGGCCACTATGAGGCATGAGCTGGGTGGGCCTGGAGAGCTTGACTTGAGGACCTTTCAGGCCTACAGAGGCCGCCAGGAGCTGGGTGTGAGCTGACTGAGTCCACAGAGGTTGTTGCAAGGTGAGGCAGGAGGTGGGCGTGTAGAAGCATCTGGGAGGAAGAGCTGAGCCCGGAGAGGAAGCCGGGAAGCAACACCTTGGCCTGGAGAGGCCATGAGAGGCATGAGCTGGGCCTGGAGGGGCTGCCAAAAGGCTTCCAAGAACTGGGCCTGGAAGGCCGCTGTGAGGAATGTGCTGGGCCTGCAGAGGCCACTCACTGGGATGCAGGAGCTGGGCCTGCAGAGGCTGCCATGTTCGTACCTCCCCAGCCCGGCCCTCCTTGTCTCTCCATCCATACTCTGCCCCTGCCATCCAGGTACCAGACAGTGGCCGGCTGGTCTTTCTACAGCAAACTGGACTAGGGCCCTTCCCTTCTCACAGCTGAAGTTGGAGTTAAGCCTCACATGGTTCTGCTTGGCATGGAGAGCTCTTTTCCCCTCATCATGGTTTCATCCAGAACACTCACAGTGCAGGGAAGGGCAGGGCAGGGGCCCCCTTCCTCAAATGTGAGTTTGGTGGACAACTGGGTATGAGATGGTGATTTCCCTAAGAAGAAACAGGGCTGAGGTGGGGGAATTGTCTGTGTTCAGAGTTAGACCTCCAGAGTGCAAGCTTCCTTTGAGACACCAAATGGAGGGGTCCAGCTGGCAGCTGGCTCCTGGTCTGGAGCTTCAGGGAGAGGTCTCAGCTCAGAGCCACATTCAAGAGCCAGCTTAAATGCAGCCTCCTGCAGGGAACCCCCAGAACTTTCCTCTCCTCAATTAATAACAGAAAACATCTGTTAGGCGCATGACCTCACAGTAGACATTATATGAGTAAGTTAATGTGACGTGATTCCTATTTATTGGTAAAATATAAAAGAAAAGAAAAAGGAAAAAAAAAAAAAAAAAACAAGTACATAAAATTCTGCTCTCTATTTATGTCGAGTCCTGACCTTTGTCCACATTTCTCCATCTACCATATATACTCATCAAAATAAATGAAAGCAAATATCAGGAAAAAAGTAATAAAATCTTTACAGCAAATATAATACTAGCCCAATGTGTTCATTTTGGCTGTATACGGCCTAATACTTGATAAATACAGAGAAAGTGTTAAACATTTTAATAACTATGACTAACGAATAGGTCATGGGCCATTCCCAAAAGTCCTTTGTGTAAATAACATTTAAGTAACTCTCACATGCCATGCAAAGTGATTGAGGCTGGGGATAAAATAGTGAACCACAAGATCAAGGTCCTTGCTTATCACTTATCTCGAAGGTAGTAATAAGAACTGTACAGAATAAAATGAGAAGAACTGGCTAGTGAGAAGGAACAAGTAGTGTGTAGGTGGTCAGGGAAAGCCATTATACTAAACCTCTGGCCATTCTTTCTACTGAGTCCATGAATGCTTTGAATAAGAAAAAAGTGATTTGCTTATTATTTGCTAATGAAAAAAATCTGAGAAACAGCCAACACATAGGTGAGTTGAGATTAAAAATAGCAGGATGAAATGGACCAAATTCATGAAAAATAAAATTAATATAGATAAATATAGTCTAGACTTTATCAAAACTATGTGAGCATAAGCTCAGGACAGGAAAGATGGTCTGGAATCTTTGCTCTACCACTTACCACGTAAACTCGAACAAGTCATTTAACCTCTTTGTGTTTCCATTTATTGATCCATAAAACAGGTAGAATAAAAACAGTACTGATCTTTTATTAGTGCTGTTGGATTAAATGACCTTAAAAGACTGTCAGTCACAGGCTCAACTCTCAATGAATGTTAGTTAAATTACTGCTGTGTTAGTTTTTAAAAAGGAGCTGTTTTGCCTAAAAGCTCAATGTGAATCAACAGTGTGATGAGATAGTCTGACTACATTGACCTTGGGCTGCATTTTAAAAATAAAATATCAAGAGCGAGAAGTCTATAGGGTTACTGACAAATGCTCATACAGCCCCTGGCCGTGCTCTTCCCACCTGGCACCTCTGCCTTCTGCTGTCTGTCTCTGTTTTTCTGTGTTTATCTCCTTTATATATGTTTCTCTCCCTAACTTTCTCTGTCTCTTTCTATGCTACTTCTTCTCTGTCCTTTAGAGGAAACCTCACTATTTCTAAGTGCATCTAGAGGAGAGAAAAACTCCTTTTGATGTACTCCTCCTTCTTCTCTGGTGAAGGCAGGGAGTGGGAAAACAGAACGGCCACTCTATAAACAGAAGCCACCTCCCTGAAGAGCCACACAAGCTGCTTTCAAGAGCATCCAAGGCAGACAGTTTAAAGGGAGCCTGTGCAGCTCAGCAGGAAACAAGAAGTCTCAATGGAGCAATTGCAGGGAAGAAGGTATTTGGATTAAAAATAGATACACTTTTTACCTAAAACTTTCTGGAATTAACAACAGTATGCTCATAAAACAATAAATTTTTTCTCACCCAATAGTTTGAGAAGGGGCTGGAGGGCCTATGATTATATGTAATCGAGGTAGCTGGACTTCAGCGTTCTTGAAAAGGCTTGTCAAGTTAACTGTGTTTATAGACAAAATCACTGACTTTGTATTTGCTGTGATTTGAGGTGCAACAGAGACCCTCTGAGGAAACAAACAAGTAATAACAAACATAATTTTGACTCCAAAATGGAACAAGACTTGGGCTGTTCCATTGAATCTTGTGAAAATGGAAAATATGGTCCAGCAGGGGTTATTTTTTAGTCATCATTCTTTTACCGTGAATTTATTTTCCAACTGGGAAATAGAACGTATATAGGAGATAAAATAGACTCCATTTTATATGTAAAATAGGCACTGGAGAGAAGCTATGAACAATAAAATCCACTGGGTTGTGTACTTCCTTTTGCTTCTATGTCTTTTGATTGAGGAAGGCACTGCTTTTTTATGTGATTGAATGACAAATTTCTGCAAAATATCTATGTCATATAGTTATCACCAATTACTTGACCATAGAGATATGAGAATAAATGCACATCATTAAACTAAACTGTTGCCATTTTCAATACACCCAATATTATTGCTGCGCTAAGTATATCAAAAAGAAAAGAAAAACTCGTTCTTCACTATTATTTGCAACTTAAGTGCAATTGTCAATGCTGTTTAAGGAGAAAATATAAATATAAAAAGGAAAGGGGCCATATAAACTCAGTATCCAAAATATAACTACTTCTGAAACAGACTTTTAAAATAAGCACTTGATATACTTGCTATAGGTGCGCTCACCTTGAAATTTTGCTACCTACTTGCTAATGAGGACATAAAAATTACTCATTTTACATAATGGCTTAGGAACCGGGATTTTTTTTTTTAACAGCATAAAATTCATCGTGAAAGTCAGTAGCTGGCTTAAATTGCACTTTTTTTTCCCCCCTCACTTGCCATTTAGAAAGCTAAAGGAGCAGTTATTCCAAGAGAGAAACACGCTTGAGAGCCGGGACACAGCTCTCAGGCACTGGAATATCCTCTCCCTGTTCCTCTAGAATGGCAAGCTACTAAAGAATTGTTTTCGGGAGGAATTTTGAGAGATCAAGTTTGAAGATGTGTCAGTGCAGAAGGGAACGCACTGAGTGAGCAACAAGTTATGCAGATAAAAATAAGGTCAGGGTGCGGTGGCTCACGCCTATAATCCCAGCACTTTGGGAGGCCAAGGCGGACGGATCACCTGAGGTCAGAGGTTTGAGACCAACCTGGGCAACTTGGTGAATCCCCATCACTACTAAAAATACAAAATTTAGCTGGGCATAGTAGCAGGTGTCTGTAATCCCAGCTATTTGGGAGGCTGAGACATGAGAATCTCTTGAACTCAGGAGGTTGAGGTTGCAGTGAGCCAAGATCCCACCACTGCACTCCAGCCTGGGTGAGGGAGTGAGACTCTGTCTCAAACAACAACAGAAGAACTAATGCAGATAAAAAGTCAGAGATAAATTCTGAACATGCACTGAACAGGTAAAAGAAGAGAAAGAGTGTGACAGAGACAGGGCAAAGAGAGTGCAGAGTTGGTTTAAACAGAGAAGAAAAGGAAGTCAAACATGTTACCCAGTCATGCTGTTACATTTTACTGTGCCCAGTATTAAGGTCATGAGGAATATCTTGAGTAGTTCTCAGGAGTTCAATATTTTTATTTTGTTCCTGCAGCCCATCGTTTCATTTTGTTCAGAACAAACAACTGTGCTTTTCTATGATAATTGATGAAGAAACCTTTAAGTCCTTGGAACATTATGCTATTGCCACAAGCCTGATCCTGCCTCTTCTATACATGGTGCTACTGGGATGTATCTTTTATTCCTTTCATCCCAAAGGTCATTCTGCAAAGTCAAGCAGCAAAGAAAAGGAGAAACTCGTGAATTCTTTTTCTGACTTCAGCAATTACTTCATAAGTTTTATTTTGCCCTGTTTTCCTCCCACAATAAGATTGAATGGGACACACTGACTAAAGCTTCCGCCAAGGCAGGAAAACAGGTCTTGCCACACAGTAAGCTTTTGGGTTACAAGAGCAAGTAGTCAAAATACTGAAAGTGACATCGCTCTTCTCACCACCAAAACCATGTGATTTGGGGGAACGTTATTTCCCCTCTCTGGGTTTCCGTTTTGTCCACTGAAAAATAAGAATCCTTAACTGGGTGCCTGCTAATATCTTTCTTACTTTTAAAATTATGTTAGTCTATAAAACGTAGTGACAAAATAATGATTTCTAAAAAGTCACCTCATTCAATTCTTATTTGACTCAGTCCTTTATAAGGCACGTATTTAATGTTTTCATGCATATGTAAACATTTTATATTGTAACCCTAACTTTCTTATGATGAGTTTTAATGCATCTAATTCTACTTGGCTGTCATGGGAAGAGTTAGGACACCCTGCTCTACTGAAGTGAAAGATATTAGTTTGTTGAGAGACACACACACCAAACCTATCATTTCTTCCCATCAAAAATGATTTCTTTCATGACAAAGGGTGGGAAGAAGATAATGTCATCTTCATCAGTCAAAACTTGACGGTATAGTATCAAGAAAAATGGATCTTAAAAAATATGCACTAGTTTTAGCAATTAAAAAACATAGTGTAAATATTGGCTATTTTTAAAAGGGAGCTGAGCTTGAGGCCATCTGTGAACGTGTACCAATAAAAAACCCCACAAGTTCTTCAAATAAGTGCAATTATCTCAGCCACAAATAATCATACTGTGGGAAGTGTAAGCAGAATCTTACAGCAATAACCTGTGGAAAATCCTAGCAAAATTCCAGAGCATCAAAATTTTGCAAAGAGTCAAATGATGCGGCAGTCTCCAGATTATAAAAACTACAAATTAACCCACGGCCTTGATACCCAGGAAACATCTGGAGGAGTCAGCAAACATGAAAGATCATTCACCCTTAGAAAAGACTCTAACGATCTGATGAACCACAAGAGCGATGGCTCATGCCACATTAAATTTGCTTCTTTTTGTTGAAAGCATGTGAAGATTTTCAAGTCAGATTATCTTACATAGAACATGTTGCAATATCACCTTGGTTCTACTAAATCTAACATTTTTTATCAATGACCTGAATGAACACATTGTTATTTGTGGACAAACATGATAACTTTTGAAATAGATCAAAGAATCCAGGACAGACATAATGCCAAATGAAACGTGCATAAATTTAAGCTCTAAATTGGGTTTCAGGACAATTGTACATATATATACAATCAGAAAATCAAATCTTGAAAATAATCCTCGTGAAAATTATCGTGAGTTACAGCTTGAGCTAGAGATTGCTCTATATGTGCTCTGTAGAAATATGTGTTTACATAAGTACTGCCTAAATAATCAGAGCCAGAGAGAAGGAGCTCTGCCTTAATCAATCCCCATTCCTAAGTGGCAAATAATAAGGCCCTATCATCAAAATAAAATGAACAGCTTAGCTCTGCTGAGTCTTTAAAGAGGGCTAGGCAGCATTTTAAGTACTTTATATGCATAATCTTATTTTATCATTCTGTAAACTTCATGAAATAGCCACTGTCCATTCCCATTTAACAACCTAGAAAACTGAGGCATAAAAAGAATAATGAACATGTCCCATGTAAAACAGCTGATGAGACGATAACTTCTGGCTTCAAAACATTCTTGATACAACACCCATTTTTTGTCACCGCAACATATAACCTCCCTAATATAGAGGCTAGAAAGCCAGAAACCCTGAGCCAAGTTTTTAGACAAATTATGTACACCAGCTGATAGGAACAGAAACAACTTCTTTAGTATAATTATATGTCCCCAGTAGCACACCCCTAAAAGTGGCTTCAACAAACATTAGTTAATTTCAAATGAAAATAGTCCTTGGCTAATACGTTTAAAATTTAGTTCAACAATGATCAAGCAATACTACTTCTGGACCTAAAAAATACATTTTAGAATGCCTAAATAACGTACAAAGGAAATCAACGGATCACTTTATTTGATCGTTATTGGAGTTTTCAAGAAACTGCTAAGCTTAGGGGAATTGTAGAAAGTGGACACAGATGTCAATTAATATTTTTAAAGGACAAATACTATTCATCCTTTTAAAGGTCAAATAATATTAAAGGGTGTATTTAAAAGGTCCAACAATATTTAAAAGGTGCATTTTCTGTGACAGAGGACTAACTCTCCTGTTAAGGACAAATGGAAAAACTGGAAAATATGGAAGAGAGGCCACCAATAAAATCCTCTTCGGAAGAAAAAACACCATTCCGGACCTCGGATTATGTCCATAAACAATTTTCAAATATAATATTCAACAAGCAAAAATGAGATAGCAAAGGAAAAGTAACACTAAAATTTATAAAAAATATTTTAAAATTAATAATAGCAGATTGAAAAGGAGATTGAATATATTGTAATTATTAGACCTAAACTTTTAAATAACTGCTTGTTTTGAGTTTGAAGAAATATTTCAGCAGGAAACAAAAGTATAATATTATTTTGCAGCTTTAAAAAACCAAAAGTCTATAATTTACAAATACAAGAGCTGAAAGCTTAAAACGAGACGCGGTTCATAGTAAATTAGACACAGCTGAAGAGATAATTAGAAAACTGTAAGTTACATCAGAAAATATTTATTGAGAATTAAGCATAGCGGAGAGACAGAAACAAGACTGGGTAAGAGAGATATTTGACACAGTGAGAAGTTCCAACATATGTGTACTTAAAACTTCAGTAAAAGAGAAGTATATGAAACAAAGGCAGTATTAACCAAGAGTTTTCCAAAGCTAATGAAAGAGATCGCTTGCCGGGCGCGGTGGCTCAAGCCTGTAATCCCAGCACTGTGGGAGGCCGAGGCGGGTGGATCACGAGGTCAAGAGAGCGAGACCATCCTGGTCAACATGGTGAAACCCCGTCTCTACTAAAAAATACAAAAAAATTAGCTGGGCATGGTGGCGCGTGCCTGTAATCCCAGCGAGTCAGGAGGCTGGGGCAGGAGAATTGCCTGAACCCGGGAGGCGGAGGTTGCGGTGAGCTGAGATCGCGCCATTGCACTCCAGCCTGGGTAACAAGAGCGAAACTCCGTCTCAAAAAAAAAAAAAAAAAAAAAGAAAGAGATCGCTTTACGGATTCAAACATTCAATTATTCCCAAAGCACACTGAATTAAAGAAATCTGCACAAAGATACCTCATGGTAAAATAGAAGAATACAAAATACAAAGAGCTAATTTTTCTTTAAAGTTGATTTCGTAACAGAAACAATGGAACCAAGGGAAATAAATTAGTATTTTCAATGTTGTATTAGTTTGTTTTCATGCTGCTATAAAGAGCTGCAGAGCCGGGCGCGGTGGCTCAAGCCTGTAATCCCAGCACTTTGGGAGGCCGAGGCGGGTGGATCCCGAGGTCAAGAGATCGAGACCGTCCTGGTCAACATGGTGAAACCCCGTCTCTACTAAAACTACAAAAAATCAGCTGGGCATGGTGGTGCGTGCCTGTAATCCCAGCTACTCAGGAGGCTGAGGCAGGAGAATTGCCTGAACCCGGGAGGCGGAGGTTGCGGTGAGCCGAGATCGCGCCATTGCACTCCAGCCTGGGTAACAAGAGTGAAACTCCGTCTCAAAAAAAGAAAAAAAAAAAGAGCTGCAGAAGACTGGGTAATTTATAAAGAAAAGAAGTTTAATTTAACTCACAGTTCCAAATGACTAGCCGGGTGATGGCGGTTCCTCAGGAAGCTTTAGGGCAGAAGACTCCAATTCACAGGGCAGCAAGAAAGAAAATCAGGCCTCAAGCACAAAGGAAATGCCAGATGCTAATATAACCATCAACTCTAGCGAGCCTCACTAATTATCATGAGAACAGCATGGGGAAAACCACACCCATGATTACCTTCACCTGGCCAGTTGCCGCCACCTTCCGTTCACGGTGGCTCAAGCCTGTAATCCCAGCACTTTGGGAGGCCGAGGCGGGTGGATCACGAGGTCAAGAGACCGAGACCATCCTGGTCAACATGGTGAAACCCCGTCACTACTAAAAATACAAAACATTAGCTGGGCATGGTGGCGCGTGCCTGTAATCCCAGCCACTCAAGAGGTTGAGGTAGGAGAATTGCCTGAACCCAGGAGGCGGAGGTTGCGGTGAGCCGAGATCGCGCCATTGCACTCCAGCCTGGGTAACAAGAGTGAAACTCCGTCTCAAAAAAAAAAAAAAAAAAAAATTACCCGCATCTGTTGAATGCCACCACCTGGTCCTACCCTTGACCTGTGGGCATACAGGGATTACAATTCAAGGTGAGATTTGGGTGCAGACACAGAGCCAAGCCATATCAAATGTGCAAAAACATATATATAGCTACTAACATTAAATTCCACACCCAGTGAAAATAAGAGTGAAAGTATAATGAGGAAATTTTTATACAACAGGCTTTAAGAAAAATAATCCTATACAGATATATAGATACATATTCACATACACATAGACATCCATATAGATGGATGAAATAGGGATTCGTACATAGATAGATTGATTTTAAAGCGTTCTAAGATCTTTGCATTGCCTGGGAGAAGGACAGAAGTCTTAAAGTACTAATTAATATTAGATTTAGTAAGTCGAATGTGTTTTTAATAGCCTCTAGCACACTAATAGCAAGTACAAAATTGTATGAATTCCAAATAATAGTAAACAAAATGAGATAATATAAACGAATCCACCAATGGAAAGCAAACAGACAGACATTTTTTAAGGAAGCAGCTTTGGGAAATAGGCAACATAAAAATTGTAGAGTTAAACTCAAAAAGATTAATAATTATATTCAATGTAAATAAATTGGAAGCTTCAATGAAAAGACAAAGATTGTAAGATTATAATAAAAGACACGTTTGTATATAAAACATACAGAGAGGTTACTTCAAAGTAAAATTGTTTCTTAAACGGTACCATGTTAAAAAAAAAAAAAAAAAAAAAAACCTGAAATAAATACATTATTCCAAGCTGAGTAAACTTAAGGACAACAGGCATTAAAAGGAATAAAGTGAGGCACACTTTAAGAATAAAATGCTCAGTTCACCAGTAAGATAAAATACTTTTAAATTTGTATGCGACTAATATAATCATTTGAAAATATTCTAAACAAAACTGACATAACTACAAGGAGAAATTCATAATTATTATAGAGGTTTTTAAATTAACTTTCTCAATAACACAGAAAAGACAGGAAAAATATAATAAGGCATAGAAGATTTAAACCAAAGGATTAACAAATTTGACTCAATAAGACATAAGGTTTGTTGCACCCCACAACCATAGAATGCAAATTCTTTCTAAGGATACCTAAAATATTTATAAAAACTGACCAAAGAAAATCCATATACATTTTAATTATTAAAATACTACAGAAAATGTCTGATCATAGTAGAATAAAGACAGAAATTAATAACAATAGTATCATGCCATAAATTTTAGGAAATTAAGAGACATAATTATTTACAACCATAGGTCAATGAATAAATTACAAGAAAATAAGAAAATATTTTTAACTAAAAGATAGCTAAGATTCTATATATCAAGATTATGAAAAGCAACTAAAGTTAGGAATTTACAGCTTCAATTTTATAGATGAGAAAAAGGATAGGACTGAAAAATTAATAAGTTCTGAATCTAGCTCAAGATGTTAGAAAAGAGTTAAACTAAATGTACATAAAAGGAAATAATAACAATAAAAACAAAAATCAATGAAATAGAAACCAATGTAAAAGAAAGAATTTTCAAAGCCAGAACCCCGTTCTCTGAAAAGATAATAAAATTAATAAACCTGTAAGTAGAATGATCTGGAAACAGAGACATTCTCTAGGAATGTCTTAAATGTTGCTTGCTTGCCCTGGTTTCCAGGTCAGGGCTGCTGCTGACCAATTTGGTGTCCTTGTGCAAGTTACAGAATAGGTATATCCTTTCATTCTGGGGAGACACAGCGTCACACAAGGTCACAAGTTTGGAAGTTTGGAAGGAATGATGAAGTGAAGTCTGGAAGGGACCTTGGTTCCATTCATTCCTCAACCAGGTACTGCATGGCAGGGACCAGTCACTATATTGGCTCTCTTCTACTAGGTCACTGAGGTTTAGTATGGCTCTGTTAGTGTTCCCTGAAGAAGTGATGGATTTTAGCTTGGCCAACTCGGTGCCAGTGCCATGATCTGACGATTTCTACCTCCGGAGTTGGAATGCATTCTCATCACTGTTATCTGAAGATTCTTGAGAATCTTCTTAGGAGAAGCAATTGCTCAGTGCTCTAGTCTGGGGCTCTATCATCTCCAGCTTCAGTTCCATCTCTCAGAAGGTTACTTGCATCTCATATGTTTCTCCTAAAATAGGATGAGGAAATTCTATTTGTGAACTTTTCTGATATTTTCTTTATTTAGCAAATATTTAAAAAGTGACCATCATGTTCTGTGCACTGTGAAAGAGGCAAGTAAAAAAAAAAAAAAAAATGCCTTTTCAATGTTTTTGGTGAGGGAGAAAAGAGAGGGTTACATATAAAGAGCCAGAGTTGAGGAAAGTTTTTTGTTTCATTTTAATCCATTAAAGATTCACTTGCTTGTATATTGATACTTAACCGACTGAGAGGATTTAGTGAAATAAAATAGAAAAGGATAATAGATGTGTAATGCCCTTTCTGAAGGTGGGAGGAAAGGGGGTCTTGAGCATAAATGAACAGGAATGTCTTTGGATAGATGCAGTGGTTGGGTAGGAAAAGATGTTAGTGAGCAAATAAAATGGTAAAACAGCAGGAAATAGAATTATAAATTTCTTTTCATAGAGAGAATTGAAATTTACTTTCTGAGAGTGATAGGCAGAAGTAGTAGTTTCATAGTTCTTGAAAAATAGCCAAGGTTTGAAAGAAGTGCAATATGAAATATTTAAAGAGAGAGATTAGTAGTATTTATCATAAATGTAGTAAGAATTGTTGAATCAACAGTTGGCCTGCATTGGAAGAAAATGGAAGGGTTAATTAGCTGGGCATGGTGGCGCGTGCCTGTAATCCCAGCTACTCAGGAGGCTGAGGCAGGGGAATTGCCTGAACCCAGGAGGCGGAGGTTGCGGTGAGCCAAGATCGCGCCATTGCACTCCAGCCTGGGTAACATGAGTGAAACTCCGCCTCAGAAAAAAAAAAAAAAAAGAAAATGGAAGGGTCAAGAAACTGGAGCATTGGGATCAAGAAACAGGTGGTCTGGGGGTGGGAGAGTGACAGTGTGGAAGATTGAGGTCAGAGCCAAAGATGATGGAGATTCTGATGATTCCTGTGGTGGAGGAGGTTTTAGATAATGAAAAAACAGTCCAGATATGATCAGGAGGACTGTAGCTGAGGACAGTGGGAGTGAAGGTTGCATTGGAAAGGAAGCCAAGGACACTGTAAGGCAGGGGTGCCTAATCTTTTGACTTCTCTGGGTGACATTAGAAGAAGAAGACTTGCCTTGGGTTACACCTAAAATACACTAAGGATAGCTGATGAGCTAAAAAGAAAAAAAATGCAAAAAATGTCTCATGTTTTAAGAAAGTGTTGGAATTTGTGTTAGGCCACATTCAAAGCCACCCTGGGCTGCAAGTTGGGCAAGCTTGCTCTAGGGCCATTTGGATGATAGCCAGGTATGGAGTGTCAGAAGAATCAACCCAAGTTGATGGCAGTGGAAGTGTTCAGTCAGATGGTACTAGCCCCAAGGAGATGGGATTTTAGATGATAATGGAGTAAATAATATGGAAATAACAATGAGGGAGACAAGATAGAACAGAGTTCAAATCTAAGTTAAAGAATCATGGTCAACTTAAAGAATTTTCCTAAACTTCAGCTCTCTCCTCAACAAATATAACAGTGTAATCTGATTAAAAAATTGAACAAATCATTTTTTGTTTCCTGGAAGTAGGAAAATTTATCATGTCAATAATGAACTGTAAGTGAAAAATATATAAGGAAAACATTTAAAAAGAATAGACAAGAATGAGAACATCTTATCATATCTGAATGCATATTGTAAAATCTGTATAATTAAACAGTGAAGGCTGACACATTAATAGGCAGATAATATGGAACAGGAAAAATAACCATAAGATAACAAGTACATATGGAAATTTAGCATATAATAAGAATAAGATAGTAATTCCTTGGGAAAAGATACACTTTTTACTAAATGACACCTAAATAGCAGTTTGGAAAATAAGGGCTATGATTCTTTACAAAGATAAATTCCAAATATATTAGAAACACAATTAGTTATTGAAGTGAAACCATTCAATTACTAGAGAAAAATTCATGAAAATACAAAGAAACAAAATAATTCATAACTAAAAATCCTAAGAAAATAAAAGAGTAAATGAATTAGAACAGGTAAAACCAGTTCCTTCCTAGCACAAAACCACAAGAAAACAAATTTTGCATTGAAAAAGAAGTAATATTTAAAACTTGTATAACAGAGAAATGGTCAATTCCTCTAACGTTCCAAAAGCTCCTGGAAATTAAGGAAAAGAGAACAAGATTCGAAGAGAGAAACAGAAATAAATAGGAGAAGAGTATTCAGACAAAAAGAGATGAAACTAGCTCACATAGATTTGAAAATATATTCAGTCTAAGTCACAGCATGAGAAATACAAATTAAAACTATATTGCTATATTACTTTGCAATGACAGAATTTGCCAAAATCCAAACTTTGACAGCTGGTGCAAATCTACTGGAAAAGTAGAAATAAACAGGCCCTCGGATGTATTGCTGGTGGGATTGCAAAATGATATAACTTATATAGAGGAAACATTGGCAATAGTTATCAATCACCAACTCCACAATCCTACTTTTAAGAAAGTATTGGCCGGGCGCGGTGGCTCAAGCCTGTAATCCCAGCACTTTGGGAGGCCGAGGCGGGTGGATCACGAGGTCAAGAGATCGAGACCATCCTGGTCAACACGGTGAAACCCCGTCTCTACTAAAACTACAAAAAGTTAGCTGGGCATGGTGGCACGTGCCTGTAATCCCAGCTACTCAGGAGGCTGAGGCAGGAGAATTGCCTGAACCCAGGAGGCGGAGGTTGCGGTGAGCCGAGATCGCGCCATTGCGCTCCAGCCTGGGTAACAAGAGCGAAACTCCGTCTCAAAAAAAAAAAAAAAAGAAAAAGAAAGTATTTCAAAGAATGACTGACTAAAATATGCAAATTGTGTCTCACGGTGGTTTTATTATTGACATTTGGCAACAATATGAATGCCTATCAGTAGGAATAAACTAGGTTGCCACCATACAGTGGAACACTGTGCAGCAAAGATGATTTCTACAGAGATCTCATAAAGTGGATAAAAACAGTTTCATGATAGTTTTTTATAAGAAAAAGGGAAGATACAAGTATACACATATATGTATATATTTCTATTTATTTGGGAAAAAGCATCAAAAACTGGAAGGATTAACCAAAAGCATTTATGAATATTTACCTCTAGGAACAGGAAGGTAACAGGATGAAGAAACACTTTTGGAAGAAAGATTTCTCTGAATATATTTTATCATGTTGTTTAAGCTTAGAAATATTTTTAAGTGCTTTATTTATTTATAAAAATAAAAACAGAAGCCAATGCTACTAATTGTATATCATGTTTGTAAAAATAAAGTGACTTAAGAACACAGAGTTTTGAATGTAAATCAATTTTTGGAATATATTCTGAAGATAAAGACTTCATTAATAAACTTCATTGCTTGGCATATGAGCAGCATATTCATAGTAGTATGATTTATGCAGCATTTGTTACATATAAGTCTATAGATATTCATTGTACAAATGTCTCTACTTTAGGTATCTTTGAAAAGTCATTTGAGAAAAAATCATAATTAATGAATATTCACAACTCTTGTTCTGCACCTGGACCAGGTTTAAAATACATTGTTTTTTTAATAAAAATGTCATGAAGTAATTGGTTAGTTCATAACCAATACTATGGCTAAAATGAAACTCTAGAGGATTCGGCTATGCCCAGATGATTTCACTTGGAAAATGCATGAACATTTTGGAGAAGCATCCAAGTTCAGCCTTGATATATTCAATGTTTTCTACAGATTCTTGTGTTTGGAAGGAGGCTCACGAGTTCTTAAAAACATAATAATATTGAATATTTTCTTCAGTTGAGTAATATATTAAATTCCAAACATTGAGCCAATCAACCAACTGGACATTAATTTTGCCTCCTGGAGATGCAAGAAGGCCATTTTGAATATGTGAAGAGAGTTATTTTCAGTAAGTCTCCCTTTGTATAGTAATGAGTATTCCTATTACTGAAAGTGTTCCAACATTAATTGAAAATCTACATGTTGTTCAGCAGAAGAGATAATTAGGCCAATAGAAGACATTCTTTCACTGGATTATGAGGTTGTGGAAGACAGAAATGTAGAATTAGTTATAGTTTAGGTGTAAGTGTACCAAGATTTACCATCAAATAGATTTGGGTTCTAATGCTGGTTTCAATTTCATAACTGAATAATCTTGAACAGCATACTTTAGGACTCAGTTTACTCTTATGGAATATGAACATAGTAATTATTTCCTCAAGGAGCAGCTGTAAGCTCAAATAGACAGCTGTAAAGGGTTTAGAAAATGATTGGAATATAGTAAGAATTCAAAAGTTGTTAATATATTATTATTTTCTTTCATTCACCACTATTATTCAAAGCTGAATAAATCAACTAATTCCCTACCTAGAAGTTTCTAGTAAATGTAGCTAGTTTATCTCATTTGTGATGGGAAGTCAGCCTTTCTACTTTTACAAATTCTTGAACCCTGTCCTAGTCTGCAACCATACACAGGGTGTAAGGATCTCCCAAGACAGTTCTTTAAATATCATATTTCTACCTATGTCATTGTTTTTCATATAAATAGTGTATTTCTGCAGATGTCTTTGCTTTTCAGATAAGTATGGCACATTATTAATTTCTTTTTAATAGGAATCCAGTTGAGTCATACTTCACCCCTGAAAAAAGGTGGAGCACGTGCTCATCTTTAGACAGTGAATTAAAACCAACTTGATTTAGAAATGTATTGCAAATGTTATGTTGTCCCATGACACAACTGGCACACAACAGGAACTAGGAATCACCATGTTAGCATTGTCCTTACTGTGACAATGTGAATGACCTACAAACCTGATATATGTTAAAGCGATTAAAGATGGACATAGGAAAACAGTGGTCTAAAATCATCATCACAAATAAGAGGGGTTTCGTTTTCTATCTACAGGAGATTTGAAAAATACTTCTTTCTTAGTGTCCACATTTGCTTGTAAGTTACAGATTAATATGACTTATTCTGTCACAAAGAATTTCAGACAAGAAAAATCAAATGACAATATGTTGGTGTGTATCATAATACATTTTTATTACTGATTCTATCATGTATGTTTTAATTGGCTGGTTTTAATTAAAGACCTCTAAAGGCAATCTGACATAATGAGGAAAATGAGACATGAGGTTTAGAGTCAGGTATGTAAGGGCAAATCCTAGTAATAGCGCATCATCTCTGTGCTTGATGACTGTGGGGCTTTGGTGAAGTTGCATATGTACTTAGCATTCCTATCCCTAAACTGGAGAAAATAGCCTTCTCTCACTTATCTGGGACAATTTCACAATATAATCCCTAAACAGTACCTGGCAGAGCATATATTATGAGTGCAATACGTGTTTGCTTTCTCCCATTTCCTTTTCATTAAGACCTAACAGTTGTTGAGGGAATTTTCAATTTTCATAAGCTAGGATTTCATAGTTTTTAAAGTGCACCACAGGAATCTGGACTTAGTCATAATTTTTCTAATGGTTCTTCTAATCAAGATATATGGAATTACTAATAGTAATAGTGGGTTATCATTTCTAATAGCCTGATAAAGAGAATCCATTCATAAATTGCTCATGGTTCTTCTCTACAGTAGAATTATAATCTGTGTATGCAAAAGTTTTCCTTGCAGATATGCAGGTGAAGCAACATAAATCTGCTGTTTAAATCATCACAATAGTTCTTTTTATGAATAGTCTAAAACCCTTACAACAGAGCACACAACTATTTGATGTAAACATATTACCTTATGCAAACTTTCAACTTCTGTAAATCATGGATTGTTGAATGTTTAAGAACTTTTGACAAGGCCACACAGTTTACATGGAGAATAGGCCTATTTCATCCCCATAAGAGATCTGTTTTTTTAATTGTACATAATTAACATACTTTGTTATTATCTTCTTCACAGTGGTTTGAGATTTTTATGACCTGAGAAAATGCATTCTCAACTTTTACTGTAACTTTTCCACAAATAGTAAGCTGTAACAATTCATCAGCGCCTTTGTAAATGACATACAATGTTCAGATTTGAAAACTGAAATAGGTTATTCACTTATAAAAATTGTGTTCAGAAATCATTTTTATTCCTTTTTAAACCCACGGTAGCTCATAAGCATGACATGGGTTCCAAAGGAAATTCACATATGTTGTAAAAACTAAATGTGATTTTGAATATGATTCAACATTCTGAGTCCTTTAGGGAATGAAAGGATTAATGACTGTGGATATAAAAGGATGTGATTATTCTATGCAGAAATCATGTAGCTGTGTCTTGTGCAACTAAAATTTTTTGGTGGTTTACGGTCATTTACAGCACGTATTGAAAGATGCTTTCATAGGAAATGAGAAACGGGATGACAAAACAAACAAATATCACCATTTTAATGTTATATTGTGGTTGGGCTCATAGAATTTGACATTTTTGGCAAAATACGGTCCTTAAAATTATGTATTTTTCCACTCTGTTCTTCAAATCATCTATGTTAAGTTCATGAGAAATAGAAATTAAACAACTTTTGTACTATTTACTTCTCACTTGGATTTTCTCAATTTGAGAAAATCTCTAAATTCTTTTAAACAGACTAAAAATAATGGATAGAACCAATGATAAAAAAGAACCCTACAGGTAAATCCATAATGATAATGTGGTAGATGGTGTTATTCTTTGCAATTATTTACAACGCCATGATAAATGCAAACATGTATACATAGACTAATGGTCCCAGAGAATAACCATGAGCAGTTCATGATGGGTTCTACTTATTCTGACATTAGAAGGAGAATGCTATGATTAGTGAAATACGGTGAGCCAGATATGTATGATATAGTACAAGTTTGGAGAGGCATCACAAAGTTATACCTGTTCACTTGCTTTTTAACCCTGCCAGCAGGAGAGCATGTTGCAAAAGAGGCCTTCTTGATCCTCAGGACACACAGATCAGAATCACAGGGTACCCACAGAAACCAACAAACAATGTTGGCCAGAAACAGCAATGATTATGATCAACTAACATTTGGGGTCTTTTTACTACTACAAAGCTGACTCTTATGCGTCAGATGCGTTTTATTTTATTTTGTGATTGCTACTGCCCTTGAGTTAGTCTGTTGTCCTGTAATGTTTCCATGCTACCCAGGAAAAAAAAAAAAAAAAATTGTGGATTTATGGCAAATGTCTTCCTGGTCATTCACTCCCTTATATTTGAATGTCTTATTGTGAATGCCTGTTTTGCTTTGGAGTGATTTGTAGTTATCAAAACATGCTATTTGAATGAAAATCCTCACAGAATTAAACACTGAAAACATTGTTTAAATGTGATTGTTTGTGGGTTTTACTTTTGATGTAGCCTTTTGCCTCAAAAATGTTGTTGACTTTCTGGCAAGGAGAAGCCACATTATTACTTGTGCTAAAGCCTTACAATATGTTGTGATATTGTTGCTCTTTTGAAATTATATTGAGTTTACGGTTATATGTTGCTCTCAGGGCTGATAATCATCCTTCTTAAGCTCCACATGTTAAAGGTACACAGCCTGGTGAGACCTATCTACTAATATGCTAATAAGGTATTGTGGGAAAAAATAGTATTTCAGAAACAAATATACATCAGAAGAAAAACAACAATCTTAGAGAAATAGTCCTTGGGCAAGAAGCAGAACCAAATATATTAGTTGGCTTAACACCATGATAAGAAATAGACATGTTGGCTTAACGCCAATTGGTGTCTGCAATATATTATGAGAAGGAAAGAGCTAACCTGATATCACTTTGGCATAGAAACATATGTTTTGCAAAGCATCCCAAAGGAAGCAACTGACCTTATGATTAGTAACAGTTACCCCCAAGAAAAGACTATATAATTTTGAAGCAAATTTGAAGGTAACATGATACTCTCTATAGTAGTACAACAACATGAAAATACAGGGACTGGAAACAGCTCTGAGGTTAGGCGGCAATGAATCTACCTCAAGTGAAGTACAATTAAGTTACTTCTAATTTTGGAGCAGTTTACAATGATATAACAAGTATTTTTCGTAGCCGGGCGCGGTGGCTCAAGCCTGTAATCGCAGCACTTTGGGAGGCCGAGGCGGGTGGATCACGAGGTCAAGAGATCGAGACCATCCTGGTCAACATGGTGAAACCCCGTCTCTACTAAAAATACAAAACATTAGCTGGGCATGGTGGCACGTGCCTGTAATGTAATCCCAGCTACTCAGGAGGCTGAGGCAGAAGAATTGCCTGAACCCAGGAGGCGGAGGTTGCGGTGAGCCGAGATCGCGCCATTGCACTCCAGCCTGGGTAACAAGAGTGAAACTCCGTCTCGGAAAAAAAGAAAAAAAAAAAAGAAAAGAAGTATTTTTCTTTTTCTTTCTTTCTTTTTTTTTTAAAGATGGGGTTTCACCATGATGGCCAGGCTGGTCTTGAACCCCAGACCTCAGGTGATCCACCCACCTCGGCCTCCCAAAGTGCTAGGATTACAGGCCACTGCGCCCGGCCTAACAAGGATTTTTAAAAAACATTTTTGGTACATATAGTTACAAACTCCTGCTATTATTTTTTAAAGCTGACTTCTCAGAACAGTTGATTATATTTTAAATTTATGTAGATACTCTAAATAGTGCTGTTTAAACTTAATGTGCATATAAGTCACCTGGAGATTTTGTTAAAATGTAAACCCTGATTCATTAACCTGGAATGGAATCTGAGATTCTGCATTTCTAACAAGCTCCAAAGTGATGCTGATGCTTTTGGTTCATGGACCACACTCAAGTAATGAGTTTCTAAACCATAATAACATTTATTACCAAGTCAAATGTCTGTCTTTATCAGTGACCTGAGTGTTCATTTAAGGAAGATCTTGGGAATTTTGCACTGTCAAAAGTAACTCAGTGTATGTTTGTCAAAAAAGTAGACAGGTGATTTATTTACCTTATCAATGTGCTATATAAAAGAAACAGAAAATAGATAATCTAATGTCCAATATTCTACAACATAACTTTTACCTTTTACCTTGTTTGCCAGGAATACCTTTACTAAGATCAACCGACAGGTACATTTTAATTACATTTTCTCTTGCTGCTTCTTATTATTTACATAAGTGATTTTAAATCACTTCAATAGATAATTGCCTTGTGAACAATTAAAAAAGGATTAACAACATTGCTTTAACTTCAGATAGTTTATCTTATTTGCCAGTGAATCATGAAGGAGAGAGATAAACAGAGAATGAGAGAGAGAAACTGATATAATCTTTTTTTTTTTTTTGAGACGGAGTTTCGCTCTTGTTACCCAGGCTGGAGTGCAATGGCGCGATCTCGGCTCACCGCAACCTCCGCCTCCTGGGTTCAGGCAATTCTCCTGCCTCAGCCTCCTCAGTAGCTGGGATTACAGGCACGCGCCACCATGCCCAGCTAATTTTTGTATTTTTAGTAGAGACCGGGTTTCACCATGTTGACCAGGATGGTCTCGATCTCTTGACCTCGTGATCCACCCGCCTCAGCCTCCCAAAGTGCTAGGATTACAAGCGTGAGCCACCACGCCTGGCTGAGAAACTGACATAATCTTAAGAAATATCAGTAATCTTAAGATTTATTTTAATAAATATCAGTATAGCAGTCCTTTATCCCCTTCAATCACATTAATTTTGATTATTTCCTGGGATAGGAATCTTCAAAAATATTTATTTTTCTTTCCTTTAAAACAGAATACATATTCTAAGGGGGAAAGTAATCCCATGCATTTTAAGTGATGGTTTGTATCTCTTTAAGAAATAAATTATTTATGTGTGTGTGTATTTGGTGGATTCACTTTATTATGTTATAAACTGAAGCGAAAGAAATTTGTACAACCTAAGAGACAAAGTGAAAGTGAGAACAACAGCAGTTAATCAATTTTGAAGGGTGTCATATCACAAAAAATTAAAAATTGTCTGTGAATACTTTATACAGAACATAATTCACATACTGAAAAGTAAGAATTGACTATTTCTGAAATTAAATGAGCATATTCAGAGTTCTTATGCAAGTAACCAGAAAAAAATCTAATTGATATTTTATCCATATTGTATCTTACTAACTTCTGACTTACACTTTGTAAAAAGACACACACACACACACACACACACACACACACACACACACAATATTTTATAAAACTTTTGAGATAAACAAACTACATTGTAGACAATTTTAAATCACTATTGAAGTTAATAATATTTTTGCACATTGATAATGTATTTTTTTATTCCAGCAATGGAGAAAATATTTTTGTATTGAAACAAAATTAAATATCTAAAAATTTCTTAAGTTTAGCCATATAGTAATCAAAAGATACATTATCTTAAGAAACACTTTCAGGAAAAAGTTTAAAGGATGTGCAACTAAACAAAGTATGCTGTAGCAATTCCTGCTAAAAATTTAATTATAGCTTTTTAAATTGTACATTCAATAACAGTGGTCAAACTGAACTTGCTTTTATGTTGCCTAGAATCAAAACTACTCTTCAAAGTTCTTCTAAATTAACAAATCTTATTATATTATCTAATTGATCCTGAAATAAGTTTTGTTACATATATATGATGAAATATATATATCACATATATGTGATCTATATTAGATATATGTGATATCATATATCTGTGATACACATATAAAGTGTTTCATCTGTATGAAAATGTTTCATACATATCATATACGTCACATATATATGGTATGATATATGTGATATATATGATATGTGATATATATCACATATATATATCCAAAACTTATTTCAGGATCAAATAGACAATATATATGTAAATATTCAGAAAAGAGAACATTTTTCCTGTATTCCTGTACATGAGAAAGTATTTCCTGTAAACAGTTCTCACTGTTACCATGTGTTTGATAGCCCACAGAGCTGCAGTGAGTTAACAGAAAGGCTTAGTGTAGGAAAGAGGCTGCCCATGAGAAACTCCACCCCACTCTTCTTCCTCCTGTGGATGTGCTTGTCAGGAGATTGTCCTGCTCTTCACTGCCTTAGAGTTGAGAGAGGCAAGAGTGCTAGCGGAGGGACCCACAGCTTTCCTGGCTACTATGAGTGGATGGATAAGTCTATATAATTCAGGAGATGAGAATAAGGGCACATTTAAAATTTCTATAAATATTTTGTCACATTTAATAAAATTTTTAATGAATATTTTGGTCTCTGTGTTCCTTTGACTTTTAAAATTCATCCGGAACACAGTTTTGGTGCTTTTTAGTAGACTCTCTTTCTTTCCCAAATTGAAGCCCACCAATTTTAAAGTCATCTTTTTTTTGTCATATTCATTCATATTTTGTATTTTATATTTAGTACACAGATACACTTATTTTAGTATTTGTCATATATTAAATTATAATAAAATATATCATAAAAACAGCCATTAAAATATTCTATAGCTAGAAATCAATATATCTCAGAAGTGCAATCACTTTCAAGATGGATTATTTAAATTGGGTAGTTTATTTTAGTTACTCAAACAGTGATTAGGTTTAGATATCATTATCCAAAATAGAAGCAAGCTGAATTACTATGTGATAAACAGTTTGGTAACTATAAAGTGAAATAATTGGGGAAAATGATATATACTGAAGAAGATCTTTTTTTATAATTTATTTTCCTGTATAGAGAAAAAGATAATTCAATCACTGGCTTTATCTGTCACAAAATATCCCATTAAAGGCTTCAAGTATGGTACCCAAAGTTTTATGTCTACACCAATAATATGATATACTAAGTAACTCTTGGGGGAATAAGCCATTTTTCATTTATTTCTTTCTTATAACTGTAATACTGATAGTGAGCATTTTATAGTCCACTTGTTGTGAAAAACATTTAAATTTAGTTGAAGATTGAGGTACTCTAAGAAGCATCTAGTTATAATATGACTGGCTTGTTCTTTAGAAGGTTTTCTTATATACATTACACCCTAGTATTAGAGTTTTTCCTTGGTCTTAATTAATTAAGATAAAGAAGTGGGGGGAATTAGTTCAAGCCAAATGCCACAAACCTCTATTATTTTTTAAATGGAGGCATACAATTTCATGTTCAATCAGGTAAAACAAGAGAAGGTAAAATGATAAGTTCACAGCCACTAAAAAGATTTTAAGTGTATGTACAATAACAGTAATTTAAAAATTGCCAGAAATCATTCCTGGTATATATTTCAATTGCTGGTAGTTTATATGCTTAAGCTATTTAAATAATTTCATGCATCTTCACTGAATTATTCGCATTGCCTAACAAAAATTTCTGCAACAATATAAAGTAACATTTTGAGAAGAAAAATAATGTCAATAGAAAAAAACTATGAAAACTAAATCCAAGGAATATTGAGAGAATAGAAAGGGAGTA
>NW_022437511.1:0-13725 GCF_009761245.1 Sapajus apella
CTCTCACGTATCATGGTGGACTACTTGAATGTGGCCTCAAGCATACCCTGGGCTCTGTCAGCATAGGTTTTGAGCCTTCACCTGGCATCAAGAGATTATTATTGGGGGTTCTAGAGCTGCCTTGTTACCCCTTATGGTAGCAGGAAATGGGAGAGTCCAGGCCTGCAGGGCTGGAGCTTTCTGAGGTGGGTAGGAGGCTGCTCACCTCACCTCAGGGACTTATATGGAGGAGTGGGTACAGTACAGGAGACCCTGGAAATTATTCTGTCTTGGCTGCCCCCCAACTGTACTCCTCAATAACTATTTTTTAGGAAGAACCTGGCCACCTCCTATGTTCCAGTGAGATGTTAAAGTGGGGTGATGGCAGGGCCTCTCCTCATAAGGCATCCACGAAGATGCATTTTGAGACTCTATGAATAAGAAATTGTATGAGCACCAAGCAACAGGCAAGCACCCTGTATCAGTCAATTTTCCATTGCTATAAATACCAGAGACTGGGTAATTTATAAGTAAAAGGGATTTTTTTTACTCACACTTCTGCAGACTCTACAGGAAGCATGACACCAACATGTGCTTCTGGTTAAGGCCTCGATAACCTTGCAATCACAGCAGAAGGCAAAGGGGGAGAAGACATGTCATATGGTGAGAGGAGGAGGTGTCAGACTTTCAACAATCAACTCTCACATGAACTAACAAAGTGAGAACTCACTGATTACCGTGGGGAGAACACTAAGATATTTGTGGAGGATCCATCCTTATGATGGAAGCTCCTCCCAGTAAGCGCCACCTCTAACATTTTGGATCACATTTTAACATAATATGTGGAAGGAACAAACATCCAAAGTGTATCAGTCATGTCCTGTGGGTGATGTCATCTTCTGGAAACATTATGCAGCTTTGTGGTGGTCATTCTGCCTCATCGGGCCTTGGGCTTGGAGAGGCTGTTTTGGGGTCAGCTTCTTTATACTCCCCACTATCTCCTCAATAAAAAGAACTGCTTTTTTTTTTCTGTTTATATTGGCAGTTAGAAAACCTGTTTCATTTTTAGTAGTTCAGTGTGTGTATTTTTATAAATTTTGTTGAGGGAAGGAGGCCTATGACAGCAAGAGTTTGGTCACCTAGTTAACTAAGGTTTTCTATCTCATTCTCTTACACACATGCACACACACGTGTGCGCGTGTGCACACACACACACACACGCACACTCTTTCTAATTGGAATGTCTGATCCTCATTTTATGCAGTATATTCTGGTTACAATAAAGGGAAAGAGTTGTTGGTAGTTAGAAAAGCTGTTTCATTTTTAGTACATGTTTGTGTGTGTATTTGTATAAATTTTGGGGGCAAGGATCCAAGATGGCCATTTAGGAACAGCTGAGGATTGCCGCTCCCAGTGAAAGCACAGAGGGTGGGTGGACGCCTCATTTTTATTGCCCACAGACTAGGAAATTCCCAGGCGGAAGAGCTCCACGGGTCGCCAGTGCGGCTGTTTCAGCCAGCACGGCTGTGCCGGCCGGCGTAGATGCTTTCCCCGTGTGACTGCTTTATCAGCACCCGTAGCAGTGGTTCTCCGTCCAAAGTACATGGGTCTGGGTGCCCTTTTGGCTGGCGATTGGAGCCATGGGAAGTCGCCCATTCATCTGTTTAAAAAGGGGACTGAGCAGGGATCCAGGACAGTAGATTCCAGGGCAAAAAAAGCTCCACGAATCTCAGTGCCGCTCTTTAAGCCAGCACAGTGAGTTGTCACACGGGAAAAAACACACACTGCAGCACCTCTTCAACAGGCGACTGGAACACCAACTTAAAAAAAAAAAAGGCTCTGAGGCAGGGAGCCAGACGGTCAGGCTTGGCTGGTACCACCCCCAGAAAAGAACAGCAACTAAAACTCTGGATTGAGAGTTTCACAGCAAGCCCCCCTGAACCCGGGATGGTCCAGCTCTGTGGGGGACGGGCGTCCACCATTACCAAGGCAGCCCGCCACTACGGAGGCAGTCAGCCAATGCTGAGGCAGCCCACCGTTGCCAAGGCAACCCGCCATTGTTGAGGCAGCCCGCCGTAGCCAAGGCAACCCGCCACTGCAGAGAGGCTCTACCTTAACAGAGGCGGGCCACCATTGCCGAGGCAGTTCTAACTACACCCATATTAACAGAACTGCAGGGAAGTTCACTTGGCAGTTGGGTGGAGCCCACAGCAGCTCAGCAAAGCCTCTATAGGCAGACAGTGACTAGGCTGCCTCCTTGCTGGGCAGGGCAGCTCTGAAGGGAAAAAAAAAAGGAGAAGGCAGCAGCATAACAGAAACTCATAAAGCCCTAAATCCCTGAGACAGAGCACCTGGGAACAAAAAGCGGTTTATGAGTTCTCCTGAAGCAGATCTAAACGTACCTGCCCAGCAGCTCTGAATGAACAACAGAACTCACAGCTCAGCATTTGAGCTCCTATAAAGAAGAGACGGTCTCTTCAAGCAGCTCCCTGACCTCTATATATCCAAACAGCCACCTCATAAAGGAGAGATCAGATTCACACTTGGCGGGCATCCTTCTGGGGCAAAGATAGCAGAAGAAGAAAACTGGTAACAACCCTTACTGTTCAGCAGCTGCTGCAGGTGAACCCCAGGCAAGCAGGGGCTGCAGTGGACCTCAGCAGACCTACAGCAGAGGGGCCAGACTGTCAGAAGGAAAATCCAAGAAACAGAAATAACCTCATGATCAACAAACACAATGTCAAACTGAAAGATTTGAGACCCAACCTGAAAGCCAGCAAGTACAAAGTCGACAGGTGGATAAATCCTTAAAGATGGGAAGAAACCAGTGCAAAAAGAGTGAAAACACCCGAAAAAAGAACACCTCTCCTCCTACAAGGGATCACAACTCCAGACCAGCAAGGGAACAAGGTTGGATGGAGAATGAGTGTGATGAAATGACAGAATCAGACTTCAGAATGTGGGTAGTAAGAAACTTCTGTGAATTTAAAGAACATGTTCTAACCCAATGCAAAGAAACTAAGAACCTTGAAAAAAGATTTGAAGAACTGCTAATGAGAATGGACAAAATAGAAAGGAATATAAGTGAATTGATGGAGCTGAAAAACACAACATGAGAACTTCACGAAGCATGCACAAGTATCAACAGCCGAATTGACCAAGCAGAAGAAAGGATATCAGAGGTCCAAGATCAACTCAATGAAATAAAGTGGGAAGGCAAGACTGCAGAAAAAAGCGTAAAAAGGAATGAACAAAGTCTCCAAGAAATGTGGGACTATGTGAAAACGCCTAATCTACGTTTGACAGGCATACCTCAATGCGACAAAGAGAATGAATCCAAGCTGGAGAATACTCTTCACGATATTATCCAGGAAAACTTCCCCAACCTAGCAAGGCAGGCAACATGCAAGTCCAGGAAATACAGAGAACACCACAAAGATATTCATCAAGAAGAGCAACTTCAAGGCACATATTCGTCAGATTCACAAGGGTTGAAATGAAGGAGAAAATGCTAAGGGCAGCCAGAGAGAAAGGTCGGGTTACCCACAAAGGGAAGAACATCAGATTCACAGCAGATGTCTCAGCAGAAACCCTACAAGCCAGAAGAGAGTGGGGGCCAATATTCAACATCCTTAAAGAACTTTCAACCCAGAATCTCCTATCCAGCCAAACTAAGCTTCATAAGTGAAGGAAAAATAAAATCCTTTGTGAACATGCAAGTACTCAGAGATTTCGTCACCACCAGGCCAGCTTTACAAAAGCTCCTGAAAGAGGCTCTACACATATAAAGGAAGAACCAGTACCAGCCACTTCAAAAACTTGCCAAATGGTAAAGAGAATCAACACAATGATGAATCTGCATTAACTAATGGACAAAACAGCCAGCTAGTACCAAAATGGAAGTATCAAATTTTCACATAACAATATTAACCCTAAATGTAAATGGACTAAATGCCCTAATCAAAAGACACAGACTGGCAAATTGGATAAAAAGCCAAAACCCATCGGTGTTCTCTATCCAGGAAACCCAACTCACATGCAAAGATACACAAAGGCTCAAAATAAAGGGATGGAGGAAGATTTACCAAGCAAACGGAGAGCAAAAGACCCAGGAGTTGCAATTCTCATCTCTGATAAATTAGACTTTAAAGCAACAAAGATCAAAAGAGACAAAGAAGGACATTACATAATGATAAAAGGATCAATGCAACAAGAAGAGCTAACGATCCTAAATATATACGAACCTAATACAGGAGCACCCAGATACATAAGGCAAGTTCTTAATGACTTACAAAGAGACTTAGACTCCCACACAATTATAGTGGGGGATTTTAACACCCTGTTGTCAATGTTAGACAGAGCAACGACACAGAAAATTAACAGGATATCCAGGACTTGAACTCAGACCTGGATCAAGCAAACCTAGTAGACTTTTACAGAACTCTCCACTCCAAATCCAAAGAATACACATTCTTCTCAGCACCACATCACACCTACTCTAAAATTGACCACATAATTGGGAGTAAATCACTCCTCAGGAATTGCAAAACAATGGAAATCATAACAAACAGTCTCTCAGATCACAGTGCAATCAAGTTAGAACTCAGAATTCAAAAACTAACCCAGAATCGCACAGCTTCATGGAAACTGAACAACTTGCTCTTGAATGTTGACTGGATAAACAATGAAATGAAGACAGAAATAAATATGTTCTTTGAAACCAACGAGAACGAAGACACAACTTACCTGCATCTCTGGGACACATTTATAGCAGTCTTTAGAGGTAAATATATAACAATAAGTGCCCACGTGAGAAGCAAGGAGAGATCAAAAATTGACACCGTATCAAAAAACTGAAAGAGCTAGAGGAGCATGATTAAAAAAACTCAAAGCATAGCAGAAGACAAGAAATAGCTAAGATCAGAGCAGAGCAGAAGGAGATAGAGACACAAAAAACCCATCAAAATATAAATAAATCCAGGAGCTAATTTTTTGAAAAGATCAAAAAAAAAGACAGACAACTAGCCAGATTAATAAAAAGAAAAGAGAGAATAACCAAATTGATGCAATAAAAAACGATCAAGGGGATATCACCACAGATTCCACAGAAATTCAAACCATCATCAGAGATTATTACAAACAATTCTATGCACATAAACTAGTAAACCTGGAAGAAATTGATAAATTCCTGGACACTTGCCTCCTGCCAGGCCTAAACCAGGAAGAAGTCGAAACCCTGAAGAGACCCATAACAAGGTCTGAAGTTGAGGCAGCTATTAAGAGCTTACCACCCAAAAAAAGCCCAGGTCCAGACGGGTTCACAGCCAAATTCTACCAGGCATACAAAGAGGAGCTGGTACCATTCCTTCTGAAACTATTGCAAACAATACAAAAAGAGGGAATTCTTCCCAAACCATTTAATGAGACCAACATCATCCTGATTCCAAAACTCGGCAGACACTCAACAAGAAAAGAAAGCTTCAGGCCATTATCCATGATGAACATTGATGCAAAAATCTTCAATAAAATACTGACAAGCCGATTGCAACAGCACATCAAAAAGCTTATCCACCATGATCAATTAGGATTCATCCCGGGGATGCAAGGCTGGTTCAACATACGCAAGCCTATAAACGTAATTCACCACATAAACAGAACCAAAGACAAAAACCACATGATTATGTCAATTGATGCAGAGAAGGCCTTTGACAAATTTCAACAGCCCTTTATGCTAAACCCCTCAATAAGCTAGGTATTGATGGAACATATCTCAAAATTATAAAAGCTGTTTACGACAAACCAAAAGCCAATCTCATACTGAATGGGCAAAAACTGGAAGCATTCCCCTTGAACGTAGCGCTAGACAAGGTTGCCCTCTCTCGCCGCTCCTATTCAATATAGTATTAGAAGTTCTAGCCTGAGCAATCAGGCAAGTAAAGGCAATAAAGGGCATTCAAATAGGAAAGAGGACGTCAAATTGTCTCTATTTGCAGACGACATGATTGTATATCTAGAAGATCCCATCGTCTCAGCCCGAAATCTCCTGAAACTGATAAGCAACTTCAGGAAATTCTGAGGATACAAAATCAATGTGCAAAAATCACATGCATTCCTATACACAAATAACCAACATAAAGAGAGCCAAGTCAAGAAGAAACTTCAATTCACAATTGCCACAAATAGAATAAAATACCTAGGAATACAACTAACATGGAATATAAAGGATCTCTTCACGGAGAACTACAAGCCACTGCTCAACTAAATAAGAGAGGACACAAACAGAAGGAGAAACATTCCATGTTCATGGTTAGGAAGAATCAATATCGTGAAAACGGCCATACTGCCCAAAGTAATTTACAGATTCAATGCTATCCCCATCAAGCTACCAATGACCTTCTTCACAGAACTGGAAAAAACCACCTTAAACTTCATATGGAACCAAAAGAGAGCCCGCATAGCCAAGTCTATTCTAAGCAAAATGAACAAAGCGGGAGGCATCACACTACCAGACTTCAAACTATACTACAAGGCTACAGTAATCAAAACAGCATGATACTGGTACCAAAACAGAGATAAAGACCAATGGAACAGAACAGAGGTCTTGGATGCAACGCAACATATCTACAACCATCTGATCTTTGACAAACCAGACAAAAACAAGCAATGGGGAAAGGATTCCCTGTTTAATAAATGGTGTTGGGAAAACGGGCTAGTCATGTACAGAAAGCAGAAACTGGACCCCTTCCTGACACCTTACACTAAAATTAACTCCAGATGGATTAAAGACTTAAACGTAAGACCTAACACCATAAAAACCCTAGAAGAAAATCTAGGCAAAACCATTCAGGACATAGGTGTAGGCAAGGACTTCATGACCAAAACACCAAAAGCATTGACAACAAAAGCCAAAATAGACAAATGGGACCTAATCAAACTCCACAGCTTCTGCATAACAAAAGAAACGGTCATTAGACTGAATCGGCAACCAACAGTATGGGAAAAAAATTTTGCAGTCCACCCATCTGACAAAGGGCTGATATCCGGAATTTACAAAGAACTAAATTTACAGATTTACAAGAAAATTTACAGATTT
The DNA here is from genome assembly GCF_009761245.1 of Sapajus apella. Taxonomy (NCBI): domain Eukaryota; kingdom Metazoa; phylum Chordata; class Mammalia; order Primates; family Cebidae; genus Sapajus; species Sapajus apella. Next base: position 7,073 of record NW_022437511.1, read on the forward strand.
ACAAAGAACTAAAGAAACAGATTCACAAGAAAAAAACTAAGAAGCCCATTCAAAATTGGGAAAGGATATCAACAGATACTTTACAAAAGAAGACATATAAGGGGCCAAAAAAACATATGAAAAAATGCTCATCATCATTGGTCATCAGAGAAATGCAAATCAAAACAACATTGAGATACCATCTCACGCCAGGTAGAATGGCGATCATTACAAAATCTGGAGACAACAGATGCTGGAGAAGATGTGGAGAAATAGGAACATTTTTACATTGTTGCTGTGAGTGTAAATTAGTTCAACCATTGTGGAAGACAGTGTGGTGATTCCTCAAGGACCTAGAAATAGAAATTTCATTTGACCCAGCAATCCCATTACTGGGTATATATCCACAGGATTATAAATCGTTCTACTACAAGGACACGTGTACACGAATGTTCATTGCAGCACTGTTTACAATAGTAAATACCTGGAACCAAAACAAATGCCCATCGATGATAGGCTGCACAGGGAAAATGTGGCACATATACACCACGGAATATTATGCAGCCATCAAAAACGATGAGTTTGTGTCCTTTGTAGGGACATGGATGAACCTCGAAACCATCATTCTCAGCAAACTGACACAAGAGCAGATCAAACGCCGCAAGTTCTCACTCAATAGCTGGTGTTGCACAATGAGAACAAATGGACACAGGGAGGGGAGCACTACGCACTGGGGCCAGTTGGGGGGAAATAGGTGAGTGACGGTGGGGGTTGGGGAGAGAGAGCACAGGGAGAGATGCCAGATGTAGGTGATGTGGAGGAAGGCAGCAAATCACACTGCCACGTGTGTACCTATGCATCAATTTTGCATGTTCTTCACATGTACACCAAAACCTAAAATGCAATAAAATAAATAAATGGGAAAGAAAACTAAAAAATAATGAAAAAATTAAAAAGAATTAACAGTAAGACTTCATCTAAAACACAGGACAAACGCATATTTCTAACTGCTCTGCTATGTGTCCGTTCACCTTAGGAATTTGCATCTATGTTTAGATTCAGTGAGTTAGAAAGACTTTTCTTCTGAAAGCTGCATTTGGATATTCCAGAGTGAATGAGAGTATAGGTTTTAAAGAGAAATATCCGGCTCTAAAACAAAAATGGAGCTATATAGCAGAATAGTTTTCAAGGTGTATATTCAACTTACAGAGCTAAACTGATGTGTGCATGTGGAAGTTCAGAAACCCTTTCTTGGGTGATTCTAGAAACGGATATTTCGAGACATATACAGGCATATAAGAATTAGCAGTACGACTACGTCTAAAACAGAGGAGAAACGTATATTCCAAACTTCTCTGCTGTGTATTTGTTCACCATTTGAATTTGCATCTATGTTTAGATTCAGCGAGTTAGAAACATGTTTATTCTGAAAGCTGCGTTTGGATATTCCAGAGTGAATGGGAGTATATGCTATAAAGAGAAACATCTGGCTCTAAAACGAAATGGAGCTATCTAGCATAATTGTTGTCAAGGTGTAAATTCAACTTACAGAGTTAAACTGATGTGTGTATGTAGCAGTTCAGAAACCCTATCTTCAGAGAATCTAGAAACGGATATTTCCAGCCATATAAAGGCATATAAGAATTAGCAGTAAGACTGCATCTAAAAGAAAAGAGGAACGTATATTTCGAACTGCTCTGCGGTGTGTTTGTTCACCTTAGGAAGTTTCACCTATGTTGAGATTCAGTGAGATAGAAAGATGTTTCTTCTAGAAGCTGCGTTTGGATATTCCAGAGTGAATGGGAGTATGGGCAACAATGAGTAACATCTGGCTGTAAGAAAAATACCGGAGCTAACTACCAGAATAATTGTCAACTTGTACATTAAACTTACAGAGTTAAACTGTTGTGTGTATGTAGCAGTTCAGAATCCCTTTCTTTGGAGAACCTAGAAACGAATATTTCCGGCCATATATAGCATATAAGAATCAGTAGTAAACTGCATCTAAAACACAATGAAACATATATTTCAAACTGCCCTGCTGTTTGTTCGTTCACCTTAGGAAGTTGCATCTGTGTTTAGATTCACCGAGTTAGAAACACGTTTCTTCTAAATGCTGTATTTTGATATTCCAGAGTGAATGGGAGTATGGGGTGTAACGAGAAATATCTGGCTCTAAAAGAGAAACGGTGCTATCTAGCAGAATGGTTGTCAAGGTGTACATTCAACTTACAGAGTTAAACTGATGTCTGTATGTAGGAGTTGAGAAACCCTTTCTTTGGAGAATCTACAAACGGATATTTCCAGCCATATAGAGGCATATAAGAATTAGCAGTAAGACTGCATCTAAAATCCAGAGAAACGTATATTTCAAACTGTTCTGCTGTGTGTTCGTTCAACGTAGGAAGTTGCATCTATGTTTTGATTCAGCGACTTAGAAAGAAATTTCTTCTAAAGGCTGTGTATGTATATTCCAGAGTGAATGGCAGTATGTGCTGTAATGAGAAATATCCGACTCTAAAACACAAACGGAGCTATCTAGCAGAATGGATGTCAAGGTGTACATTCAACTTACACAGCTAAACTGATGTGTGTATGTAGCAGTTCAGAAATCCTTTCTTTGGACAATCTGGAAACGGATATTTCCAGCCATATGCATTCATATAAGACTTAGCAGTAAGAATATGTCTAAAATCCAGTAGTAACATATATTTCAAACTGCTCTGCTGTGAGTTCGTTCAACTTGGGAAGTTGCATCTTTGTTCGATTCAGCGAGTTAGAAAGATGCTTCTTTTAAAAGCTGCATTTGGATATTTCAGAGTGAATGGGAGTATGGTCTGTAATGATAAATATCTGACTCTAAAACAGAAACGGAGCTATCTAGCATGATGGTTGTCAAGGTGTACATTCAACTTAAAGAGTTAAACTGATGTGTGTATGTAGCAGTTCAGAAACCCTTTCTTTGGCTAATCTAGAAACGGATATTTCCAGCCATATACAGGCATATAAGACTTAACAGTAATAATGCGTCTAAAATCCAGGAGAAACGTATATTTCAAACTGCTCTGCTCTGTGTTCTTTCAGCTTCGGAAGTTGCATCTATGTTTAGATTCAGCGAGTTAGAAACACGTTTCTTCCTAATGCTGCGTTTGGATATTCCAGAGTGAATGGAAGTATAGGCTGTAATAAGAAATATGTGACTCTAAAACAAAAATGGAACCATCTAGCAGAATGGTTGTAAAGGCGTGTATTCAACTTACAGAGATAAACTGATGTGTATATGTAGCAGTTCAGAAATCCTTTCTTTGGAGAATCTAGAAATGTATATTGGAGGAATATACACACTTATAAGACTTAGCAGTAAGAATGGGTCTAAATTCCAGGAGAAACGTATGTTTCAAACTGCTCTGCTGTGAGTTCGTTCATATTGGGAAGTTGCATCTATGGTTAGATTCAGCTAGATAGAAAGACGTTTCTCCTAAGAGCTGCGTTTGAATATTCCAGAGTGAATGGGACTATGTGCTGTAAAGAGAAATATCTGGCTCTAAAACAAAAACGGAGGTATGTAGGCAAGTACTTCATGACCAAAACACCAAAAGCATTGACAACAAAAGCCAAAATAGACAGATGGGACCTAATCAAACTCCACAGCTTCTGCACAGCAAAAGAAACAGTCATTAGAGTGAATCGGCAACCAACAGAATGGGAAAAAATTTTTGCAGTTTACTCATCTGACAAAGGGATGATACCCAGAATTTACAAAGAACTAAAACAGATTTACAAGAAAAAAACTTACAAGCCCATTCAAAAGTGTGGAAAGGATATGAACAGATACTTTACAAAAGAAGACATACATGAGGCCGACAAACATATGAAAAAATTCTCATCATCACAGGTCATCAGAGAAATGCAAATCAAAACAACATTGAGATACCATCTCACGCCACTTAGAATGGCAATCATTACAAAATCTGGAGATAACAGAAATAGGAACACTTTTACACTATTACTGGGAGTGTAAATTAGTTCAACCATTGTGGAAGACATTGTTGCGATTCCTCAAGGACCTAGAAATAGAAATTCCATTTGACCCAGCAATCCCATTACTGGATATATATCCAAAGGATTATGAATTGTTCTACTACAAGGACACGTGCACACCAATGTTCATTGCAGCACTGTTTACAATAGCAAAGACCTGGAACCAAAGCAAATGCCCATCGATGATAGGCTGGACAGGGAAAATGTGGCACACATACACCATGGAATATTATGCAGTCATCAAAAACGATGAGTTTCTGTCCTTTGTAAGGACATGGATGAACCTGGAAACCATCATTCTCAGCAGACTGACAGAAGAGCAGAAGATCAAATACTGCAAGTTCTGACTTAATGGCTGGTGTTGAACAATGAGAACACATGGACACAGGGAGGGGATCACTACACACTGGGGACAGCTGGGGGCAAATAGGGGAAGGATGGTAGGGGGGAGGGGAGTTGGGAAGAGATAGCACGGGGAGAGTTGCCAGATGTAGGTGATGGGGAGGAAGGCAGCAAATCACACTGCCATGTGTGTAACTATGCAAAAACTTGAATGTTCTTCACATGTACCCAAAAACCAAAAATGCAATAAAATAAATGGTTAAAAAACAGTAACAATAAATAATAATAAAAAAAGGATCAACAGTAAGACTTCGTCCAAAACACAGAACAAACGTGTATTTCAAGCTGCTCTGCTATGTGTCCGTTCACCTTAGGAATTTGAATCTATGTTTAGATTCAGGGAGTTAGAAAGACGTTTCCACTGAAAGCTGCATTTGGGTATTTCAGAGCGAATGAGAGTATAGGTTTTAATGAGAAATATCCGGCTCTAAAACAAAAATGTAGATATCTAGCAGAATAGTTGTCAATGTGTACATTCAACTTGCAGACTTAAACTGATGTGTGTATGTAGCAGTTCAGACACCCTTTCTTTAGAAAATATAGAAAAGGACAATTCTAGCCATACACAGGAATATAAGAATTAGCAGTAAGAGTACATGTAAAACACAGGAGAAACATATATTTCAACCTGCTCTGTTGTGAGTTTGTTCAACTTAGGAAGTTGCATCTACGTTTAGACTCAGCAAGGTAGAAATATGTTTATTCTGAAAGCTGTATTTTGATAATCTAGAGTGAACTGGAGTACATGCTGTAATTAGAAATATCTGGCTAAATTGTTTATTTGTAAACTTGGCAATTTTGCACATTTTGGTTACAAAACTACTTTTTGGGGAAAAATAAAACAAAGACACAAATGATTATTTAAAAATATGCTAAAGGTGTTTACTATCTCATGATACCTAACAAAATAACCAAATTTAGTAATTTTTGTTTCTATTTGCATTATCTGATATTTTCTAAACATTATACTTTTATATTTATAAATGTCAACATTTGTATCTTGATTTGTAAACATATGTTTGTTATAAAATTAGACTTTATAAAAAAAAAAGAAATATCTGGCTCTAAAACAAAAACGGAGCTATCTAACAGAATGGTTTTGGAGGTGTACATTCAATTTGCAGAACTAAACTGATATGTGTATGTAGCAGTTCAGAAATCCTTTGATTGGAGAATCTAGAAACGGATATTTGGAGTCATATACAGGAATATAAAAATCAGGGGTAAGACTGCGTCAAAAATACAGGAGAAACGTATATTTCCAACTGCTCTGCTGTGTGTTGGTTCACCTTAGGAAGTTGCATCTATGTTTAGATTCAGCGAGTTAGAAACACGTTTCTTGTAAAATCAACGTTTGGATATTCAAGAGGGAATGGGGCTCTATGCCGTAATAAGAATTATCTGGCTCTAAAACAAAAACGGAGCTATCTAACAGAATGGTTGTCAAGGTTTACGTTCAACTTAAAGAGTTTAACTGATGTGTGTATGTAGCAGTTCAGAAACCCTTTCTTGGGAAAATCTAGAAACAGATAATTCCCGGCATATACAGGGATATAAGCATTGGCAATAAGGCTGCGTCTAAAATGCAAGAGAAACGTATATTTCAAACTGCTATGCTGTGAAGTCGTTCACCTTAGGAAGTTGCATCTACTTTCACATTCAGCGAGTTAGAAACACGTTTCTTCTGAAAACTGAATTTGGATACTCTAGAGTGAACTGGAGTACATGCTGTAATGAGAAATATCTGGCTCTAAAAAAAAAACGGAGCTATTATCAGAATGCTTGTCAAGGTCTACATTCAACTAACAGTGGAAAACTAATGTGTGTATGTTTTTGTTCAAAAACCCTTTCTTTGGAGAATCTAGAAACGGATATTTCCAGCCATATAGAGGCATATTGGAATTACCATTAAGATTGCGTCTTAAACTAAGGAGACACGTATATTTCAAACTGCTCTGCTGTTTGTCGGTTCACCTTATGAAGTTGTATCTATTCTTAGATTCAGCGAGTTAGAAACACGTTTCTCCTAAAAGCTGCGTTTGGATATTTCAAAGGGAATGGGGTCATATCCAGTAATAAGAAATATCTGGGTCTAAAACAAAAACGGAGCTATCTAGCAGAATGGTTCTCAAGGTGTACATTCAACTTGCAGACTTAAACTGATGTGTATGTAGCAATTAAGAAAAATCGTTCTACTATAAGGACACGTGTACACGAATGTTCATTGCAGC
>NW_022437511.1:13735-15620 GCF_009761245.1 Sapajus apella
AGGGAAAATGTGGCACATATACACCATGGAATATTATGCAGCCATCATTCTCAGCAGAATGGTTTTCAAGCTGTATGTTCAACATAGAGAGTTAAACTGATATGTGTATGTAGCAGTTCAGAAACCCTTTCTTGGGAGAATGTAGAAATGGATAATTCCAGCCATATACAGGTATATAAGAATTAGCAGTAACACTGCGTCTAAAACACATGAGAATCGTATATTTCAATCTGCTCTGCTTTGAGTTCTTTCAAATTAAGAAGTTGCATCTACATTTCATTTCAGCGAGTTACAAACACATTTCTTCTGAAAGCTGCATTTTGATGCACTTTAGTGAATGGGATTACATGCTCTATTGAGAAATATCTGGCTCTAAAACAAAAACTGAGCTATATAGCAGAATGGTTGTTGAACTGCACATTCAAATTACAGCATTTAACTCATGTGTCTATATAACACTTCACAAATCCTTTCTTGTGAGAATCTAGAAACGGATATTTCCAATCATATACAGGCATATAAGAATTAGAAGTAAGACTTAGTCTAACACACAGGAGAAACGTGTATTTCAAACGCCTCTGCTGTGTGTTTGTTCACCTTAGGAAGTTCAATCTATGTTTAGATTCAGTGAGTTAGAAACACGTTTCTTCTATACCTGCATTTGGATATTCCAGAGGGAATGGGGCTATATGGTGTGTTGAGAAATATATGGCTCTAAAACAAAAACGGAGCTATCAAGCAGAATGGTTTTCAAGGTATACATTCAACCTACAGAGCTAAACTGATGTGTGTATGTAGCAGTTCCAAAACACTTTCTTTGTAAAATCTAGAAACGGATATTGCCAGCCATATAGAGGCATATATGAATTAGTTTTAAGGCTGCGTCTAAAACACAGCAGAAACGTATATTTCAAACTGGTTTGCTGTGTGTTCGTTAAACTTAGGCTATTGCATCTATATTTAGATTCAGTGAGTTAGAAACACGTTTCTTCTAAAAGCAGCTTTTAGATATTCCAGGAGGAAAGGGGTATATGCTGCAATGAGAAAAATCTGGCTCTAAAACCAAAACGGAGGTATCTAGCAGAAACGTTGCCAACGCATACATTCAACTTACAGGGTTAAACTGATGTGTGTATGTAGCAGTTCAGAAACCCTTTCTTTGGAGAATCTAGAAACGGATATTTCCAGCCATGTGCAAGCATATATGAATTAGCAATAAGACAGAGTCTAAAACTCAGGAGAAACATATATTTCAAACTGTTATGCTGTGTATTGGCTCACTTTAGGAAGTTGCATCTACGTTTAGATTCAGCGAGTTAGAAACCAGTTTCTTCTAAAAGCTGCGTTTGGATATTCCATAGAGAGTGGGAGTATTGGCTGTAATTAGAAATATCTGGCTCTAAATCAAAAACGGAACTATCTAGCAGAATGGTTGTCAAGATGCCCAATCAACTTACAGAGTTGAACTGATGTGTCTGTGCCGCAGTTCAGAAACCCTTTATTTGGAGAATCTAGAAACAGATATTTCCAGCCATATACAGGCATAAAAGAATTAACAGTCAGACTGGATGTAAAACACAGGAGAAACGAGTATTTCAAACTGCTCTGCTTAATGTTCGTTCCCCATGGAAGTTGCATCTATGTTTAGATTCAGCGAGTTAAAACACATTTCTTCTAAAACCTGCGTTTGGATATTTCAGAGTGAATGGTATCATAGGCTATAATGAGAAATATCTGGCTCTAAAAGAAAAACGGAGCTATCTAGCAGAATGGTTGTCAAGGTGTACAATAAACTTATGGAGTTAAACTGATGTGTGTGTGCAGCAGTTCATAAACCGTTCCTTTGGAGAATCAAGAAGCAGGTATTTCCAACCATATACAGGCA
>NW_022437511.1:15720-20246 GCF_009761245.1 Sapajus apella
ATATACAGGCATATAAGAATTAGCAGTAAGGCTGCGTTTAAAACACAGGAGAAACGTCTATTTCAAACTGCTCTGCTTTGTGTTCGTTCACCTTAGGAAGTTGCATCTATGTTTAGATTCAGCGAGTTAGAAACACGTTTCTTCTAAAAGCTTCGTTTAGGTATTCTACAGTGAATGGGAGTATATGCTGTAGTGAGAAATATCTGGCTCTAAAACAAAAAGGGAACTATCTAGCAGAATGGTTTTCAAGGTGTACTTTCAACATACAGAATTAAACTGAACAGTGTTTGTAGCAGTTCAGAAGCCCTTTCTTTGGAGAACCTGGAAACAAATATTTCCAACCATATGCAGGCATATAAGAACTAGCAGTAAGACTGCACCTAAAAGACAGGAAAAACGAATATTTCAAACAGCTCTGCTGTGTCTTCGTTCATGCAAGTATTAGCAATAGGACTGTGTCTGAAACACAGGAGAAACGTGTATTTCAAACTGCTCGGCTGCGAGTTCATTCACCTTAGGAAGTTGCATCTATGTTTAGATTCAGCGAGTTAGAAAGTCGTTTCTTCTAAAAGCTTGCATTTGGCTATTCCAGAGTGAAGCGTGTATGTGCTGTAATGAGAAATATCTGACTCTAAACAAAAACGAAGCTATCTAGGAGAATGCTTGTCAAGGTTTACATTCAACTTACAGAGTTAAGCTGATGTGTGTTTGTAGCAGTTCAGAAACCCTTTATTAGGAGAATCTTTGAATGGATTCTTCCAAACATATACAGGCATATAAGAATTAGCAGTAAGACTGTGTCTAAAACACAGGAGAAACGTGTATTTCAAACTGCTCAGCTTTGTGTTCTGTCACAATAGGAAGTTTCATCTGTATTTAGATTTAGTGACACAGGAGAACCATTTATTTCAAGCTGCTATGCTGTGTGTCCATTCACCTTAGGAAGTTGCATCTATGTTTAGATTCAGCGAGTTAGAAACACGTTTCTTCTAAAAGCTGAATTTGGATATTCCAGAGTGAAAGGGCGTATATGTTGTAATTAGAAATATCTGGTTTTAAAACAAAAACCGAGCTACCCAGCAGAATGGTTATTAAGGCGGACATTCAATTTACAGATTTAAACTGATGCGTGTATGTTATATTTCAGAAACCCTTTCTCTGGAGAATCTAGAAACAGATATTTCCATTCATATACAATGATATAAGAATTAGCAATAAGATTTCATCTAAAACACAGGAGAAACGTATATTTCAAACAGCTCTGCTGTGTGTTCGTTCAACTTAGGAAGTTGCATCTATATTTAGATTCAGCGAGTTAGAAAGTCATTTCTTGTAAAAGCTGAATTTGGATATTCCAGAGTGAAAGCGAGTATGTGCTGTAATGAGAAATATCCATCTCTAAAACAAAAACGGAGCTATCTGGCAGAATGGTTGTCAAGATATACATTCAACTTACAGAGTTGAACTGATGTGTGTATATAGCAGTTCAGAAACCCTTTCTTTGGAGAATCTAGAGACGGATATTTCCAGCTATATAAAGGCATATAAGAATTAGCAGTAGAACTGCGTCAAAAATCCAGGAGAAACGTGTATTGCAAACTGCTCAGCTGTGTGTTCGTTCACCGTAGGAAGATGCATCTATGTTTTGTTTCAGTGAGTTAGAAACACGTTTCTTTTAAAAGCTGTATTTGGATATTCTAGGGTGAAAGGGAGAATATGGAGTAAGGAGAAATATCTGGCTGTATAACAAAAATGGAGCTATCTAACCTAAATGGTTCTCAAGGTGGACATTCAACTTACAGTGTTAAACTGACGTCTATAAGTAGCAGTTCAGAAATCCTTTGTATGAAGAATCTAGAAAGGAATATTTCCATACTTATACAGGCATATAAGAATTAGTATAACTCTCCATCTAAAATACACTAGAAACGTATATTTCAAACTGTCTGCTGTGTGTTCGTTCACCTTAGGACGTTGCATCTATTTTTAGGTTAAGCAAGTTGGAAACACGTTTCTTCTAAAATGTGCATTTGGATATTCCAGAGTTAATTTCAGTATATGCTGTAACGAGAAATATCTGCCACTAAAACAAAACCGGAGCTATCTAGCAGGGTGGTTGTCAAGGTGTACATTCAACTTACAGAGTTAAACTAATGTGCATATTCAGCAGTTCAGGAGCAATTTCTTTGGAGAATTTAGAAACAGATATTTGCAGCCATATTCAGGCATATAAGGATTAGCAGAAAATCTGCGTCTAAAACACAGGAGAAACGTATATTTCAGACTGCTCTGCTGTGCTTTCTTTCACCATAGGTAGTTGCATGTATGTTTACATTCAGTGCATTAGAAACACGTTTCTTCTAAAAGCTGCTTTTGGATTTTCCTGAGTGATTGGGAGCGTATGCTGTAAGGAGAAACATCTGGCTCTAAAACAAAAACGAAGCTATTTAGCAGAATGATTGTCAAGGCGTACATTCAACTTACAGAGGTAAACTGATGTGTGTATGTAAGATTTCAGAAACCCTTTATTTGCAGGATCTAGAATCGGATATTTCCAGCCATATAACGGCACATAAGAATTATCAGTACTACCGCATCTAAAACAGTGGAGAAACGTACATTTCAAATGGCTCAGTTGGGTGTCCGTTCCCCTTAGGAAGTTGCATCTATGTTTAAATTGAATGAGTAACAAACACGTTTCTTCTAAAAGCTGCGTTGGGATATTCCAGAGTGAATGCAAGTATGTGGTGTAATGAGAAATATCTGGCTCTAAAACAAAAACAAAGCTCTCTATCAGAATGGTTGTCAAGGGGTATATTCAACTTAGAGAGTTAAACTGAAGTGTGTTTGTAGCAGTTCAGAAATCCTTTCTTTGGAGAATCTAGAAACTGATATTTCCAGCCATATTCATGCATATAAGAATTAGCAGTAAGACTGCGTTTAAAACACAGGAGAAAAGTATATTTCAAACTGCTCTGCTGTGTGTTCTTTCCCCTTAGGAAGTTGCATCTATGTTAAGATTCAGCAATTTAGAAGCAAGTTTCTTCTAAAAGCTGCGTTTGGATATTCCCAAGAGAATGAGTGTACGTGCTGTAATGAGGAATATCTGGCTACAAAACAAAAACGAAGCTATCTAGCAGAAATGTTTTCAAGGTGTATATTCAACTTACAGAGTGACACTGATGTGTATATGTAGTAGTTCAGAAAACCTTTGTTTTGAGCATATAGAAAGGGATAATTCGTCCTATATACAGGCATAAAAGAATTAGCAGTAAGACTGTGTCTAAAACACAGGAGAAACGTATACATGAAACTGCTCTGCTGTGTGTTCATTCACCTTAGGAAGTCGCATTCATGTTTAGATTCAGTGGGTTAGAAACACCTTTCATCTAAAAGGTGCATTTGGATATACCAGAGTGAATGGGGATACATAGTGTAATGAAAAATATCTGACTCAAAACCGAAAACGAAGCTATCTAGCAAAATGCTTGTCAAGGTGCACACACAACTTACAGAGATAAACTGACATGTATATGTAGCAGTTCAGAAACCCTTTCCTTGTAGTATCTAGAAATGGATATTTCCAGCCATATACAGGTATATAAGAATTACCCAAAGACTAAGTCTAAAACAAAGGAGAAATGTATAGTTCAACCTGCTCTGCTGTGTCTTCGTTCACCATAGAAAGTTGCCTCTATGTTTAGATTCAGCGAGTTAGAAGCACGTTTCTTCTAAAAGCTGTGTTTGGATAATCCAGGGTGACTGGGAGTATATACTGTAATGAGATATATCTGGATCTTAAACACAACCAGAACTATCTAGCAGAAAGGTTGTCAAGGTGTACATTCAACATACAGAAGTAAACTGATGTGTGTATGTAGCAGTTCAGAAACGCTTTCTTTGGAGAATCTAGAGATGGATACTTCCCGCCACATACAGGCATATAAGAATTAGTGGTAAGACTGCGTCTAATACACAGAAGAAATGTATGTTTCAGACTCCTCTGCTTTGTGTTCGTTCAACTTTGGAAGTTGCATCTACGTTTATTTCAGCGAGGCAGAAAGTCCTTTCTTCTACAAGCTGCGTTTGGATATTCCAGAGTGAATGGAAGTATGTGCTGTAATGAGAAATATCTGGCTCTAAAACAAAAACGCAGCTATCTAGCAGAATGGACGCCAAGGTGTACATTGAACTTACAGAGTGAAACTAATGTGTGTATGTAGCAGTTCAGAAACACTTTGTTTGGAGAATCTAGGAAGGGATATTTCCAGCTGTATCCTGTCATGTAAGAATTAGTAGTAAGATTACATCTAAAACACAGGACAAATGTGTATTTCAGACTGCCCTGCTGTGGGTTCTTTCACTGTAAGAAGTTACATCTGTGTTTAGATTCATCGAGTTAGAAAGTCGTTTCTTCTGAAAGCTGCATTTGGATATTCCAGAGTGAAAGGGAATATGTGCTGCAAAGAGAAATATCTGGCTCTAAAACAAAAACGGAGCTATCTAGCAGAAAGGTTGTCAAGGTG
>NW_022437511.1:20256-22472 GCF_009761245.1 Sapajus apella
TAAAGCCTGTAATGAGAAATATCTTGCTCTAAAACAAAAACGGAGCTTTCTAGCAGAATGGTTGTCAAGCTGTACAATCAACTTACAGAATTAAACTGATGTGTGTGCAGCAGTTCATAAATCCTTACTTTGGAGAATCTAGAAACAAATATTTCCAGGCATATACAGGCATATAAGAATGATGTGTGCATGCAGCAGTTCTGAAATCCTCTCTTTGGAGAATCTAGAAACAGATATTTGAAGCCATATAGAGGCATATAAGAAGTAGCAGTAAGACTGTGTTTAAAACACAGGAGAAATGTATATTTCAAACTAATCTGCGTTGTGTTCGTTCACCTTAGGAAGCTGCATCTATGTTTAGATTCAGCGCGATAGAAACACGTTTCTTCGAAAAGCTGCCTTTGGATATTCCAGAGTGAATGGGAGTATAGGGTGTAATGAGAAATATCTGGCTCTAAAACAAAAACGGAGCTATCTAGCAGAATGGCTGTCAAGCTTTACAACCAACTTACACAGTTAAACTGATGTGTGTGTGTAGCAGTTCAGAAATCCTTTCCTTGAACAATATACAAACAGATATTTCCAGCCATAGACAGGTATTAAAGAATTAGCAGAAAGACTGCGTTTCAAACCCAGGAGAAACGTTTATTTCCAACTGCTCTGCTTTGTCTTCCTTCACCTTAGGAAGTTGCATCTATGTTTAGATTAAGCGAATTAGAAACACGTTTCTTCTAAAACCTGCGTGTGGATATTCCAGACTTGACAGGAGTATAGACTGTAATGAGAAATATCTTGATCTAAAACAAAAACGGAGCTATCTTGCATTATGATTGTTAAACTGTATAACCCACTTACAGAGTTAAACAGATGTGTGCATGCAGCAGTTCAGAAATCCTTTATTTGAAGAATCTAGAAACAGATAGTTCCAGCCACATACAGGCATATAAAAATTAGCAGTAAGACTGCGTTTAAAACACAGGAGAAAAGTATATTTCAAACTGCTCTACTTTGTGTTCGTTCACCTTAGGAAGTTGCATCTATATATAGATTCAGCGAGTTAGAAACACGTTGCTTCTGAAAGCTGCTTTTCGATATCCAGAGTGAATGGAAGTATAGGCTGTAATGAGAAATGTCTTGCTCTAAAACAAAATCAGAGCTATCTAGCAGAATGGTTGTCAAACTGTACAATCACCTTACAGAGTTAAACGGATGTGTGTGTGCAGCAGTTGTGAAATCCTTTCTTTGGAGAACCTAGAAGCAGATATTTCCAGCCACATACAGGCATATAAGAATTAGCAGTAAGACTACGTTTAAAACACAGGAGAAAGGTATATTTCCAACTGCTCTGCATTGTTTTGATTTACCCTGGGAAGTTGCATCTATGTTTAGATTCAGCGAGTTAGAAACATGTTTCTTCTAAAAGCTGCGTTTGGATATTCCAGAGTGAATGGGAGTATAGGCTGTAATGAGAAATAGCTAACTCTAAAACAAAAACGGAGCTATCTAGCAGAATGGTTGTCAAGTTGTACAATCAACTTCAAGACTAAAACTGATATGGGTGTGCAGCAGTTCAGAAATCCTTTCTTTGGAGAATCTAGAGACAGATATTTCCAGCCATATACAATCATATACGAATTAGCACCAAGACTGCGTTTAAAACACAGCAGAAACGTATATTTCAAACTGCTCTCCTTTGTGTTCGTTCACCTTAGGAAATTGCATCTACGTTAAGATTCAGCGAGTTAGAAATACGTTTCTTCTAAAAGCTGTGTTTGGACATTCCAGAGTGAATGGGCATATAGGCTGTAATGAGAAACATCTTGCCCTAAAACAAAAACGGAGCTATCTAGCAGAATGGTTGTCAAGCTGTACAATCAAGATACACAGTTAAACTGATGTGTGTGTGCAGCAGTTCAGAAACCCTTTCTTTGCAGAATCTAGAAACAGATATTTAGAGATATATACATGTATACCAGGGTTAGCAGTAAGGCTACATTTAAAACACAGGAGAAACGTATATTTCAAACTGCTCTGCTTTGTGTGCGTTCACCCTAGGAAGTTGCATCTATGTTTAGATGAACGATGTTCAGCGAGTTAAAAACACGTTTCTTCTAAAAGCTGCGTTTGGATATTCCAGAGTAAATGGGAGTATAGGCTGTAATGAGAAATTTTTTGCTCTAAAACAAAAACGGAGCTTTCTAGCAGAATGGTTGCCA
>NW_022437511.1:22572-41196 GCF_009761245.1 Sapajus apella
CTAAAACAAAAACGGAGCTTTCTAGCAGAATGGTTGCCAAGCTGTACGATCAACATAGAGAGTTAAATTGATTTGTGTGTGCCATAGTTCAGAAATCCTTTCTTTGGAAAATCTAGAAAGATATATTATTGTCATATACAGGTATATAAGAATTGGCAGTAAGACTGAGTTTAAAACAGAGGAGAAACGTATATTTTAAACTGCTCTGCTTTGCGTTTGTTCACCTTAGGAAGTTGCATCCATGTTTTGATTCAGCGGGTTAGTAACACGTTTCTTCTAAAAGCTGCGTTTGAATATTCCAGGGTGTTTGGTAGTATAGGCTGTAATGTGAAATATCTTGCTCTAAAACAAACATGGTGCTATCTAGCAGAATGGTTGTCAAGCTGTGAAATCATCTTACAGAGCTAAACTGATGTTTGTGTGCAGCAGGTCTGAAATCTTTTCTTTGGAGAATCCAGAAACTGATATTCCCAGCCCTATACAGGCCTAAAAGAATTAGCATTAAGACTGCCTCCACAACACAGGAGAAACTCATATTTTTAAATTGCTCTGCATTGTGTTTGTTCTCCTTAGGAAGTTGCATCTATATTAAGATTCAACGAGTTAGAAACGTTTCTTCTATAAGCTGCCTTTGTATATTCCATAGTGAATGGGAGTATAGGCTGTAATGAGAAACACCTTGCTCTAAAACAAAAACGGTGCTATCTAGCAGAATGGTTGTCAACCTGTGCAATCAACTTACAGAGTTAAACTGATGTGTGTGTGTGGCAGTTCAGAAATCCTTTCTTTGGAGACTCTAGAAACAGATATTTCCAGCCATATACAGGTATATAAGAATTAGCAGTAATACTGCGTTTAAAACGCAAGAGAGACGTCTATTTCAAACTGTTTTTCTGTGTGTTCGTTCACTTAGGAAGTTGCGTCTATATGTAGATTCAGCGAGTTAGAAACATGTTTCTTCTAAAAGCTGCGTTTGGATATTCCACAATGAATGGTAGTATAGGCTGTAATGACAAATATCTTGCCCTAAAACAATAACGGAGCTATCTAGCAGAAAGGTTGCCAAGCTGTACAATAAACTTACAGAGTTAGACTGATGTGAGTGTGCAGCAGTTCAGAAATCATTTCTTTGGAGAATCTAGAAACAGATATTTCCAGTCATATACAGGCGTATAAGAATTAGAAGTAAGACTGCATTTAAAACACAGGAGAAACGTCTATTTGAAACTTCTCTGCCTTGTGTTCGTTCACCTTAGAAAGTTGTATCTATGTTTAGATTCAGCGAGTTAGAAACACGTTTCTTCTAAAAGCTGCGTTTTGATATTCCAGAGTGAATGGGAGTATGGACTGTAAAGGGAAATATCTTGATCTAAAACAAAAACGCAGCTATCTAGCTGAATGATTGTCAAGCTGTACAACCAACTTACAGAGTTAAACTTATATGTGTGTGCAGCAGTTCAGAAATCCTTTCTTTGGAGAATCTAGAAACAGCTATTTTCCGCTATTTACAGGCACATAAGAATTAGCAGCAAGACAGCGTTTAAAACTCAGGAGAAAAGTCTATTTCAAACTGCTCTGCTTTGTCTTCCTTCTCCTTAGGAAGTTGCATCTATGTTTATATTCAACGAGTTAGAAACACGTTTGTTCTAAAAGTTGCGATTGGATATTCCAGATTGAATGGGAGTATAGACTGTAATGAGAAATATTTTGCTCTGAAACAATAACGGAGCTATCTAGCAGAATGGTTGTCAAGCAGTACAATCAACTTACACAGGTAAACTGATGTGTGTGTGCAGCAGTCCAGAAATCCTTTCCTTGGAGAATCTAGAAACAGATATTTCCAACCATATACAGGCTGGAAAGATAATTAGCAGTAAGACTGCATTGAAAACACAAGAGAAACGTCTAGTTCAAACTGCTCTGCTTTGTGTCCGTTCAAATTAGGAAGTTGCACCTATGTTTAGAATAAGCGAGTTAGAAACACGTTTCTTCTAAAATCTGTGTTCGGATATTCCAGAGTGAATGGGAGCATAGGCTTTAATGAGAAATATCTTGCTCTAAAACAAAACAGGAGCTATATACCGGAATGGTTTTCAAGCTGTACAATCAACTTACATGGTAAATTGATGTGTGTGTGCAGCAGTTCAGATATCCTTTTTTTTTTTGGAAAATCTAGGAAGAGATATTTCCAGCCATTACAGGCATATAAGAATAAGCTGTGAGACTAACTTTAAAGCACAGGAGAAACGTCTATTTCAAACTGCTGTGCTTTGTGTTCGTTAAAATTAGGAAGTTGCATCTCTGTTTAGAATCAGCGAGGTAGAAACAAGTTTCTTCTAAAATCTGTGTTCGGACATTCCAGAGTGAATGGAAGTATAGGCTGTAATGAGAAATATCCTGCTCTAAAACAAAACTGGAGCTATCTACCGGAATGGTTGTCAAGCTGTACAATCAACTTACAGAGTTAAACTGATGTGTGTGTGCAGCAGTTCAGATATCCTTTTTTTCTGGAAAATCTAGGCACAGATATTTCCAGCCATTACAGGCATATGAGAATAACCTGTGAGACTGCCTTTAAAAGACAGGAGAAACGTGTATTTCAAACTGCTCTGCTTTGTGTTCGTCCACCTTTGGAAGTTGCATCTATGTTTACATTCAGTGAGTGAGAAACAAGTTTCTTCTAAAATGTGCGTTTGGATATTCCAGAGTGAATGGGAGTATAGGCTGTAATGAGAAATATCTTGTTCTAAAACAAAAACGGAGCTATCTAGCAGAATGGTTGTCAAGCTGTACAATCAACTTACAGAGTTAAACTGATGTGTGTGTGCAGCAGTTCAGAAATCATTTCTTTGGAGAATCTAGAAACAAATATTTCCAGTCATATACAGGCATATAAAAATTAGCAGTAAGACTGCATTTAAAACACAGGAGAAACGTGTATTTCAAACTGCTCTGCTGTTTGTTCGTTCACCTTAGGAAGTTTTATCTATGTTTAGATTCAGTGAGTT
This sequence comes from Sapajus apella, assembly GCF_009761245.1. Lineage (NCBI taxonomy): Eukaryota > Metazoa > Chordata > Mammalia > Primates > Cebidae > Sapajus > Sapajus apella. The sequence goes on from NW_022437511.1 coordinate 25,581, forward strand.
GGAAACACATTTCTTCTAAAAGCTGCGTTTGGATATTCCAGAATGAATGGTAGTATAGGCTGTAATGAGAAATATCTTACTGTAAAACAATAACGGTGCTTATTAGCAGAATGGTTGTCAAGCTGTACAATCAACTTACAGAAGTAAAATGATGTGTGCAGCAGTTCTGAAATCATTTCTTTGAAGAATCTAGAAACAGATATTTCCAGGCATATACAGGCGTATAAGAATTAGAAGTAAGAATGCGTTTAAAGCACATGAGAAACGTCTACTTCAAACTGCTCTGCTTTGTGTTTGTTCACCTTAGGAAGTTGCATCTATGTTTAGATTCAGTGAGTTGGAAACACATTTCTTCTAAAAGGTGTGTTTGGATATTCCAGAGTCAATGGGAGTATATGCAGGAATGAGAAATATCTTGCTCTAAAACAAAAACGGAGCTATCTAGCAGAATGATTGTCAAGCTATACAATCAACATACAGAGTTAAGCTGATGTGTGTGTGCATCAGTTGAGAAATCCTTTCTTTGGAGGATCCAGAAACAGATGTTTCCAGGAATATACAGGCATATAAGGATTAGCAGTAAGACTGTGTTTAAAACTCAGGAATAAAATCAATTTCAAACTGCTCTACTTTGTGTCCATTCACCTTAGGAAATTGTAGGTATGTTTAGATTCAGCAAGTTAGAAACACGTTTCTTCTAAATTTGAGTTAGGATTTTCCAGAGTGAATGGGACTATAGGCTGTAATGAGAAATATCTGGCTCTACAACCAAAACAGAGCTCTCTGGAAGAATAGTTGTCAAGCTGTACAATCAACTTACAGAAATAACCTGCGGGGTGTGTGCAGCAGTTCCGAATCATTTCTTTGGAGAATCTAGAAACAGATATTTCCAGCCATATACAGGCATATAATAATAAGCAGTATGACTGAGTTTAAAACACAGGAGAAACGTCTATTTCAAACTACTCTGCTGTGTGTTCGTTCACCTTAGGAAGATGAATCTATGTTTAGATTCAGCGAGTTACAGAAACTTTTATTCTAAAAGCTGCGTTTGGATATTCCAGAGTGAGTGGGAGAATAGGCTTTAATGAGAAACATCTTGCTTTAAAACAAAAACAGAGCTATCTAGCAGAATGGTTGTCAAGCTGTACAATCAACTTACACAGATAAACTGACATGTGTGTGCTGCATTGCAGAAATTCTTTCTTCAGAGAATCTAGAAACAGATGTTTCCAGCCATATACAGGCATATAAGAATTAGCAGTCAGATTGTGTTTAAAACACAGGAGAAACGTCTATTTCAAACTGCTCTGCTGTGTGTTCGTTCATCTTTGGAAGTTGCATCTATGTTTAGATTCAGCGAGTTAGAAACAAGTTTATTCTAAAATGTGCGTTTGGATATTCCAGAGTGAATGGAAGTATAGGCAGTAATGAGAAATATCTTGCTCTAAAACAAAAAACAGAGCTATTAGCAGAATGGTTGTCAAGGTATACAATCAACTTACAGAGCTAAACTGATGTGTGTGTGCAACAGTTTAGAAATCATTTCTTTGGAGAATCTAAATGGAGAATCTAAACAAAGATATTACCAGCCATTTACAGGCATATAAGAATTAGCAGTGAGACTGCGTTTAAAACACAGGAATAACGTCTATTTCAAACTGCTCTGCTTTGTGTTCGTTCACCTTAGGAAGTTGCATCTATGTTTAGATTCAGCGAGTTAGAAACACGTTTGTTCTAAAAGCTGCGTTTGGATATTCCAGAGTGAACGGGAGTACAGCCTGTAATGAGAAATATCTTGCTCTAAAACAAAAACGGAATCATCTAGCAGAATGGTTGTCAAGCTGTACAATCAATTTACAGAGTTAAACTGATGTTTGTGTGCGGCACTTCAGAAATCCTTTTTTTGGAGAATCTGGAAACAGGTATTTCCAGCCATATACAGGCATATAAGAACTATCAGCAAGACTGCATTTAAAACACAGGAGAAACGTCTATTTCAAACTGCTCTGCTTTGTGTTCATTCAACTTAGGAAGTTGCATCTATGTTTGGGTTCACCGAGTTAGAAACAGGTTTCTTCTAAAAGCTGCCTTTGGATATTCCATAGAGAATTGGAGTATAGGCAGTAATAATAAATATCTTGCTCTAAAACAAAAACACAGGTATCTAGCAGATGGTTGTCAAGCAGTACAATCAACTTACAGGGTGAAACTGATGTGTGTGTGTAGCTGTTCCGAAATTCTTTCTTTGGAGAATCTGGAAACAGGTATTTCCAGCCATATGCAGACTTATAAAAACTAGCAGTAATTCTGCGTTTAAAACAAAGGAGAAATGTCTATTTCAAACTGCTCAGGTTTGTGTCCGTTCACCTTAGGAAGTTGCATGTATGATTAGATTCAGAGATTTAGAAACACATTTCTTCTAAAAGCTGCGTTTGGATATTACAGAGTGAATGGGAGTATAGGCTGTAATGAAAAATATCTTACTCTAAAGAAAAATGTAGCGATCTAGCAGAATGGTTGTCTAGCTGTACAATCAACTTACAGAGTTAAACTGATGCGTGTGTGTAGCAGTTCAGGTATCCTTTCCTTGGAGAATCTAGAAAAAGATATTTCCAGCCGTATACATTCATATAAGAACTAGCAGTAATGCTGCGTTTAAAACACAGGAGAAAGGTCTATTTCAAATTGCTCTACTTTGTGTTCGTTCACCTTAGGAAGTTGCATCAGTGTTTAGATTCAGCGATTTACCAACACGTTCCTTCTAAAAGCTGCGTTTGGATATTCCAGGGTGAACGGGAGTATAGGCTCTAATGAGAAATATCTTGCTCTGAAACAAAAACGCCGTGATGTAACAGAATGGTTGCCACGCTGTGCGATCAACGTACAGAGTTAAACTTCTGTGTGTGTGCAGCAGTTCACAAATCCTTTCTTTGGAGAATCCGGAAACAGATATTTCCAGCCATATACAGGCATATGAGAACTAGCAGTAAGACTGCGTTTAAAACACAGGAGAAAAGTCTATTTTAAACTGCTCTGCTTTGGGTTCCTTCGCCTTAGGAACTTATATCTATGTTTAGATTCAGCGAGTTGGAAAAACGTTTCTTCTAAAAGCTGCATTTGGATATTCCAGAGTGAATCGAAGTATAGGCTGTAATGAGAAATATCTTGCTCTAAAACTAAAACGGAGCTATCTAGCAGAATGGTTGTCAAGCTGGACAATCAACTTACAGAGTTAAACTGATGTGTGTGAGCAGCAGTTCAGAAATCCTATCTTTGGAGAATGTGGAAACAGATATTTCCAGCCATATACAGGCATATGAGAACTATCACTAAGTCTGCATTTATAACCCAGGAGAAACGTGTTGTTCAAACTGCTCTGCTTTGCGTTCGTTCACCTTAGGAAGTTGATTATACAGCTTGAAATCCATCCTGCTAGATCGCTGCGTTTTTGTTTTAGAGCAAGATATTTTTCATTACAGCCCATACTCCCATTCACTCTGGAATATCCAAACACAGAACAAACGTCTGTTTCAGTCTGCTCTGCTTTGTGTTCTTTCACCTTAGGAAGTTGCATCTCCGTTTAGATTCAGTCATTTAGAAACACGTTTCTTCTGAAAGCTGCGTTTGGATATTCCAGAGTGAATGGGAGTATAAGCTGTAATGAGAAATGTCTTGCTCTAAAACAAAAACGCAGCTACCAAGCAGAATGGTTGTCAAGCTGTGCAATCAACTTACAGAGTTAAACTAATGTGTGTGTGCATCAGTTCAGAAATCCTTACTTTGGAGAATCTGGAACCAGATATTTCCAGCCATATACAGGCATATAAGAACTAGCAGTAGGACTGCGTTTAAAACACAGGAGAACCCACTATTTCAAACTGCTCTGCTTTGTCTTCGTTCACCTTAGGAAGTTGCATCTATGTTTTGATTCAGCGACTTAGAAACAAGTTTCTTCTAATAGCTGCGTTTAGATATTCCAAAGTGTGGGGAGTACAGGTTGTAATGAGAAATATCTTGCTCTAAAACAAAAATGCAGCTATGTAGCAGAATGGTTATCCTGCAGTACAATCAACTTACAGAGTTAAACTGATGGGTTTGTGCAGCAGCTCAGAAATTCTTTCTTTGGAGAATCTGGGAAGAGATATTTCCAGCCATACACAGGCATATAAGAACTAGCAGTAAGACTGCGTTTAAAACACAGGATAAACTTCTATTTCAAAATGCTCTGCTTTGTCTTCTTTCACCTTAAGAAGTTGCATCTATGTTTAGATTCAGCGAGTTAGAAACACGTTTCTTCTAAACTCTGTGTTTGGATATTCCAGAGCGAATGTGAGAAGAAGCTGTAATGAGAAATATCTTGCTCTATAACAAAAACAAAACTATCTAGCAGAATTATTGTCAAGCGGTACAATCAACTTACAGAGTTAAACTGATGTGTGTGTGCAGCAGTTCAGACATCCTTTCTTTCGAGAATCCGGAAAAAGATAATTCCAGGTATATACAGGAATATAAGGACTACCAGTAAGACTGCGTATATAACACAGGAGAAATGTCTATTTCAAACTGCTATGCTTTGTGTTCGTTCACCTTAGGAAGATGCATCCGTGTTTAGATTCAGCGACTTGGAAACACGTTTCTTCTAAAAGCTGCGTTTGGATATTCCAGAGTGAATGGGGTAAAGGCTGTATTGAGAAATATCTTGCTCTAAAACAAAAATGCAGCTATCTAGCAGAATGGTTGTCAACCTGTACAATCAACTTACAGCGTGAAACTGATGTGTGTGTGCATCAGTTCAGAAACCTTTTCTTTGGAGAATCTGGAAACACATATTTCCAGCCATATACAGGCATATAAGAACTACAAATAAGACTGCGTTTAAAACACCCAAGAAAGGTGTATTTCAAACTGATCTGCTTTGTGCTCATTCATTTTAGGAAGTTGCATCCATGTTTAGATTCAGCGAGTTAGAAACACGTTTCTTCTAAAACCTGAATTTGAATTTACCAGAGTTAATGGCAGTATAGTATGTAATGAGAAATATCTTGCTCTAAAACATAAACGGAGCTCTCTACCGCGACGGCTGTGTAGCTGTGCAATCAAATTACACAGTTAAACTGATGTGTGTGTGCATCAGTTCAGAAACCCTTTCTTTGGAGAATCTGGAAACAGATGTTTCCAGCCATATGCAGGCATATAAGAACCAGCAGTAAGACTGCGTTTAAAACACAGGAGAAATGTCTAGTTCAAACTGCTCTGCTTTGTGTTCTTTCACCTTAGGAAGTTGCATCTATGTTTAGATTCAGCGAGTTACAAACACGTTTCTTCTAAAAGCTGCGTTTGGATATTCCAGAGTGAATGGGACTACTGGCTTTAATAAGAAATATCTTGCTAAAAAACAAAAATGTCCTAGAATCTGAAAACCGATATTTCCTGCCATATATAGGCATATAAGAACTAGCAGTAAGAGTGCGTTTAAAACACAGGAGAAACTTGTTTCAAACTGCTCTCTTTGTGTTCGTTCACTTGGGAAGTTGCATCTATCTTTAGATTCAGCGAATTAGAAACACGTTTCTTCTAAAAGCTGCATTTGGATATTCCAGAGTGAATGGAAGTATAGGCTGTAATGAGAAATATCTTGCCCTAAAACAAAAACGAATCTATCTAGCAGAATGGTTGTCAAGCTGTGCAATCAACTTACAAAGTTAACCTGATGTGTGTGTGCAGCAGTTCAGAACTCCTTTCTTTGGAGAATCTGGAAACAGATATTTCCAGCCATATACAGGCATAGAAGAACTAGCAGTAAGACTTCGTTTAAAACACAGGAGAAACGTCTATTTCAAACTGCAATGCTTTGTGTTCATTCACCTTAGGAAGTTGCATCTCTTTTTAGATTCAGAGAGTTAGAAACACGTTGCTTCTAAAAGTTGCGTTTGGATATTCCAGAGTGAATGGGTGTATAGGCTGCAATGAGTAATATCTTGCTCTAAAACAAAATAGGAGCTGTCTAGCAGAATGATTGTCAAACTATATAATCAACTAACAGAGTTAAACGGATGTGTGTGGGTAGCAGTTCAGAAATCCTTTCGTTGGAGAATCTGGAAAGATATATTTCCAGCCATATACAGGCATATAAGAACTGCCAGTAAGACTGCGTTTAAAACACAGGATTAACGACTATTTCAAGCTGCTCTGCTTTGTGTTCATTCAACTTAGGAAGTTGCATCTACGTTTAGATTCAGCGAATTAGAAACACGTTTCTTCTAAAAGCGGCGTTTGGATATTCCAGAGTGAATGGAAGTATAGGCTGTAATGAGAAATATCTTGCCCTAAAACAAAAACGAATCTAGCTAGCAGAATGGTTGTCAAGCTGTACCATCAACTTACAAAGTTAACCTGATGTGTGTGTGCAGCAGTTTAGAACTCCTTTCTTTGGAGAATCTGGAAACAGATATTTCCAGCCATATACAGGCATAGAAGAACTAGCTGTAAGGCTGCGTTTTAAATACAGGAGAAATGTCTATTTCAAAATGCTCTGCTTTGTGTTCGTTCACATTAGGAAGTTGCATCTCTTTTTAGATTCAGCGAGTTAGAAACACGTTGCTTCTAAAAGTTGCGTTTGGATATTCCAGTGTGAATGGGTGTACAGGCTGCAATGAGTAATGTATTGCTCTAAAACAAAAACGGAGCTATCTGGCAGAATGATTGTCAAGCTGTGTAATCAACTAACAGAGTTAAATGGATGTGTGAGTGTAGCAGTTCATAAATACCTTCTTTGGAGAATCTGGAAAGAGATATTTTTAGCCTTATACAGGCATGTAAGAAATAGCAGAAGGACGGCAATTAAAACACAGGGGAAACCACTATTTCAAACTGTTCTGCTTTGTCTTCATTCACCTTAGGAAGTTGCATCTATGTTTAGATTCAGCGAGTTAGAAACACGTTTCTTCTAAAAACTGCGCTTAGATATTCCAGAGTGAGGGGAGTATACTCTGTAATGAGAAATATCTTGCTCTAAAACAAAAACGCAGCTATCTAGCAGAATGGTTATCCAGCAGTACAATCAACTTACAGAGTTAAACTGATGCTTTTGTGCAGCAGCTCAGAAATTCTTTCTTTGGACATTCTGGGAAGAGATATTTCCAGCCATACACAGGCATATAAGAACTAGCAGTAAGACTGCGTTTAAAACACAGGATAAACTTATATTTCAAACTGCTCTGCTTTGTGTTCATTCACCTTAGGTAGTTGCATCTATGTTTACATTCAGCGAGTTAGAAACACGTTTCTTCTAAAAGCTGAGTTTGGGTATTACAGAGTGAATGGGACTATATGCTGTAATGAGAAATATCTCGCTCTTAAACAAAAACGCAGCTATCTAGCAGAATGATTGTCAAGCTGTACAATCAACTTACAGAGATAAACTGATGTGTGTGTGCAGCAGTTGAGAAATCCTTTCTTTGGAGAATCCGGAAACATATATTTCCAGCAATATACATGCATATAAGAACTACCAATAAGACTGCATTTAAAACACAGGAGAAACGAGTCTCTCAAACTGCTCTGGTTTGTGTTCGTTCACCTTATGAAGTTGCATCTGTGTTTACATTCAGCGAATTAGAATCACGTTTCTTCTAAAAGCTGCGTTTGGATATTCCAGAGAGAATGGGAGTATAGGCTGTAATGAGAAATATCTTGCTCTAAAGTAAAAACGCAGCTATCTAGGAGAATAGCTGTCAAGCTGTAAAATCAAGCAACAGAGTGAAACTGTTGTGTGTGAGCAGCAGTTCAGGAATCCTTTCCTTGGGAATCCGGAAAAAGATATTTCCAGCCATATACAGGCATATGAGAACTAGTAGTAAGACTGCGTTTAAAACACAGGAGAAACGTCTAGTTCAAACTGCTCTGCTTTGTGTTCGTTCACCTTAGGAAGTTGCGTCTATGTTTAGATTCAACGAGTTAGAAACACTTTTCTTCTAAAAGCTGCGTTTGGATATTCCAGAGTGAATGGGGTAAAGGCTGTATTGAGAAATATCTTGCTCTAAAGCCAAAACGCAGCTATCTAGCAGAATGGTTGTCAAGCTGTACAATCAACTTACAGAGTTAAACTGATGTGTGTGTGCAGCAGTTCAGAAATCCTTTCTTTGGAGAATCTGGAAACAGATATGTCCAGGCATATACAGGCATATAAGAACTAGCAGTAAGCCTGCGTTTAAAACACAGGAGAAACGTCCATTTCAAACTGCTCCCCTTTGTTTTCGTTTACCTTAGTATCTTGCATCTATGTTTAGTTTCAGCGAGTTAGAAACACTTTTCTTCTAAAATCTGCGTTTGGATATTCCAGAGATAATGGAACTATCAGCTGTAATGGGAAATATCTTGCCCTAAAACAAAAACGCAGCTATTTAGCAGAATGGTTGTCAACCTGTACAATCAACTTACAGAGTGAACCTGATGTGTGTGTGCAGCAGTTCAGAAATCCTTTCTTTGGAGAATCTGGAAACAGATATTTCCAGCCATATTCAGGCATATAAGAACTACAAATAAGACTGCGTTTAAAACACAGGAGAAACGTGTATTTCAAACTTCTCTGCTTTGTGTTCATTCATTTTAGGAAGTTGCATCTTTGTTTAGATTCAGCGAGTTAGAAACACGTTTCTTCTAAAACCTGAATTTGGATATTCCAGACTTAATGGCAGCATAGGATGTAATGAGAAATATCTTGCTCTAAAACAAAAACAGAGCTATCTACCGCGATTGCTGTGTAGCTGTGCAATCAACTTACACAGTTACACTGATGTGTGTGTGCATCAGTTCAGAAATCCTTTCTTTGGAGAATCTGGAAACAGATATTTCCAGCCATATGCAGGCATATAAAAACCAGCAGTAAGACTGCGTTTTAAACGCAGGAGAAACATCTATTTCAAACTGCTCTGTTTTGTGTTCGTTCACCTTAGGAAGTTGCATCTCTGTTTAGATTCAGCGAGTTAGAAACACGTTTCTTCTAAAAGCTGCCTTTGGATATTCCAGAGTGAATGGGACTATAGGCTTTAATAAGAAATATCTTACTCTAAAAGAAAAACGCAGCTCTCTAGCAGAAAGGTTGTCAAGCTGTACAATCAACTTACAGAGTTACACTGATGTGTGTGTCTGCAGCAGTTCAGAAATCCTTTCTTTGGAGAATCTGGAAACAGATATTTACAGCCATATACAGGGATAGTACAACTAGTAGTAACACTGCGTTTAAAACAAAGGAGAAACGTCTATTTCAAACTGCTCTGCTTTGTGTTCTTTCATCTTAGGAAGTTGCATCTATGTTTAGATTCAGTGAGTTAGCAACAGGTTTCTTCTAAAAGCTGTGTTTAGATATTCCAGAGTGAATGGGACATAGGCTGTAATGAGAAATATCTTGCTATAAAACAAAAATGTCCTAAAATCTGGAAAGAGATATTTCCTGCCATATACAGGTATATAAGAACTAGCAGTAAGACTGCGTTTAAAACACAGGAGAAACTTGTTTCAAACTGCTCTCTTTGTGTTCGTTCACTTAGGAAGTTGCATCTATGTTTAGATTCAGCGGGATAGAAACACGTTTCTTTTAAAAGCTGTGTTTGGATATTCCAGCGTGAATGGGAGTATAGGCTCTAATGAGAAATATGTTGCTCTAAAACAAAAACGCAGCTATCTAACAGAATGGTTGTCAAGCTGTACAATCAACATACAGAGTTAAACTGATGTGTGTCTGCAGCATTTCAGAAATCCTTTCTTTGGAGAATCTGGAAACAGTTATTTCCAGCTATATACAGGCATATAAGAACTGGCAGTAAGACTGCGTTTAAAACACAAGTGAAATGTCTATTTCAAACTTCTCTGCTTTGTGTTCGTTCACCTTAGCAAGTTGCATCTATATTTAGATTCAGCGAGTTAGAAACACGTTGCTTCTAAAAGCTGCCTTTGGATATTCCAGAGTGAATTGGACTATAGGCAGTAATGAGAAATATCTTGCTCTAAATCAAAAACGGAGCTATATAGCAGAATGGTTGTCAAGCTGTGCAATCAACTTACAGAGTGAAACTGATGTGTGTGTGCAGCAGTTCAGAAATCCTTACTTTGGAAAATCTGCAAACGGATATTTTCAGCCATATACAGGAAAATAAGAACTAGCAGTATGACTGCATTTAAAACACAGGAGAAACGTCTATTTCAAAGTGCTCTGCTTTGTGTTCATTCACATTGGGAAGTTGCATCTATGTTTAGATTCAGCGAGTTAGAAACACGTTTCTTCTAAACGCTAACTTTGGATATTCCAGAGTGAATGGCACTATAGGCTGTAATGAGAATTATCTTGCTGTAAAACAAAAGCGCAACTATCTAGTAGAATGGTTGTAAAGCTGTACAATCAATGTACAGAGTTAAACTGATGTGCGTGTGCAGCAGTCCCTAAATCCTTTCTTTGCAGAATCTGGAACAGATATTTCCAGCGATATACAGGCATAAAAGAACTACCAGTATTACTGTGTTTAAAACACAGAAGAAACGTCTATTTCAAACTGCTCCCCTTTGTGTTCGTTCACCTTAAGATGTAGCATCTATGTTTAGATACAGCGAGTTAGAAACACGTTTCTTCTAAAAGCTGCGTTTGGATATTCCACACTGAATGGGAGTATAGGTTGTAATGAGAAATATTTTGCTCTAAATCAAAAATGGAGGTATCTAGCAGAATGCTTGTCAAGCTGTACAATCAACCTACAGAGTTAAACTTATGTGTGTGTGCAGCAGTTCAGCAATACTTTCTTTGAGAATCTGGAAACAGATATTACCAGCCATATATAGGCATATAGGAACTAGCATTAAGATTGCGTAAAAACACAAAAGAAACGTCTATTTCAAACTGCTTAGGAAGATTCATCCATGTTTAGATTCAGCGAGTTAGAAACACGTCTCTTCTAAAAGCTGTGTTTCTATATTCCAGAGTGAATGGGACTATAGGCGGTAATGAGAAGTTCTAAAGCCAAAATGCAGCTATCTAGCAGAATGGTTGTCAAGCTGTACAATCAAATTACTGAGTTAAACTGATGTGTGTGTTCACCATTTCAGAAATCCTTTCTTTGGAGAATCTGGATACAGATATTTCCAGCCTTATACAGTCATGTAGGAAGTAGCAGTAAGACTGCGTTTAAAACACAGGAGAAACGTCTGTTTCAAAATGCTCTGCTTTTTGATCATTCACCTTACGAAGTAACATCTATGTTTAGATTCAGCAAGTTAGAAACACGCTTCTTCTAATAGCTGCTTTTGGATATTCCAGAGTGAATGGGACTATAGGCTGTAATGAGAAATATCTTGCTGTAAAACAAAAACGCAGGTATCTAGCAGAATGGTTGTAAAGCTGTAAAATCAACGTACGGAGTAAAACTGGTGTGTGTGTGCAGCAGTTAAGAAATCCTTTCTTTGTAGAATCTGGAAACAGGTATTTGCAGCGACATACAGGTATAAAAGAACTACCAGTATTACTGCGTTTAAAACAAAGGAGAAACGTCTATTTCAATCTGCTCGCCTTTGTATTCGTTCACGTTAGGAAGTTGCCTCTATGTTTAGATACAGCGAGTTAGAAACACGTTTCTTCTAAAAGCTGCCTTTGGATATTCAAGAGTGAACGGGAGTATAGGCTGTAATGAGAAAAATCTTGCTCTAAAACAAAAACGCTGCTATCTAGCAGAATGGTTGTCAAGCTGTACAAACAACTTACAGAGTTAAACCGATGTGTGTGTGCAGCAGTTTAGAAATCCTTTCTTTGGAGAATCTGGAAACATATATTTCCAATCGTTTACAGGCAGGTAAGAACTACCAGTAAGACTGCGTTTGAAACACAGGAGAAACGTCTATTTCAAACTGCTCTGTTTTGTGATCGTTCACCTTAGGAACTTGCATCTATGTTTAGATTCAGCAAGTTAGAAACACGTTTCTTCTAATAGCTGCGTTTGGATATTCCAGAGTGAATGGCACTATAGGCTGTAATGAGAATAATCTTGCTGTAAAACAAAAACGCAACTATCTAACAGAATGGTTGTAAAGCTGTACAATCAACGTACAGATTTAAAATGATGTGTGTGTGCAGCAGTTCCTAAATCCTTTCTTTGGAGAATCTGGAACAGATATTTCCTGCGATATACAGGCATAAAAGAACTACCAGTATTACTGCGTTTAAAACACAGAAGAAACATGTATTTCAAACTGCTCGCCTTTGTGTTCCTTCATCTTAGGAAGTTGCATCTATGTTTAGATACAGCGAGTTAGAAACACGTTTCTTCTAAAAGCTGCCTTTGGATATTCCAGAGTGAATGGGAGTATAGGCTGTAACGAGAAATAACTTGCTCTAAAACAAAAACGCAGCTATCTAGCAGAATTGTTGTCAAGCTGTGCAATCAACCTACAGAGTTAAACTGAAATGTGATTGCAGCAGTTCAGAAATCCTTTCTTTGGAGAATCTGGAAACAGATATTTCCAGCCATATGCAGGTATATAAGAACTAGCAGTAAGACTGCGTTTAAAACACAGGAGAAACGTCTATTTCAAACTGCTCTGCTTTGTATTATTTCTCGTTAGGAAGTTGCATCTATGTTTAGATTCAGTGAGTTAGAAACACGTATCTTCCAAAAGCTGCGTTTGGATATTCTAGAGTTAATGGTACTATAGGCTGTAATGAGCAATATCTCTTTTTTTTAATTTTATTTTATTTATTTTTTCCCATTTATTTATTTTATTGCATTTTAGGTTTTGGGGTACATGTGAATGACATGCAAAATTGTTGCATATTAACACACATGGCAGTGTGATTTGCTGCTTTACTCCCCATCACCTACATCTGGCATTTCTCCCCTTGCTATCTCTCCCCAGCTTCCCACCCCCCACCGTCCCTCCCCTATTTCCCCTCAACTTACCCCAGTGTGTAATGCTCACCTCCCTGTGTCCATGTGTTCTCATTGTTCAACACCCGCCTATGAGTGAGAACATGCGGTGTTTGATCTTCTGCTCTTCTGTCAGTTTGCTGAGAATGATGGTTTCCAGGTTCATCCATGTCCCTACAAAGAACCCAAATTCACCTTTTTTGATGGCTGCATAATATTCCATGGCGTATATGTGCCACATGTTCCCTATCCAGTCTATCGTTGATGGGCATTTGTGTTGGTTCCAGGTCTTTGCTATTGTAAACAGTGCTGCAATGAACATTCGTGTGCACGTGTCCTTATAGTAGAACCATTTGTAATCCTTTGGATATATACCCAGTAATGGGATTGATTTGTCGAATGGAATTTCTATTTCTAGGTCCTTGAGGAATCGCCACACTGCCTTCCACAATTGTTGAACCAATTTACACTCCCACCAACAGTGTAAAAGTGTTCCTATTTCTCCACATGCTCTCCAGCATCTGTTGTCTCCAGATTTTTTAATGATCGCCATTCTAACTGGCGTGAGTTGGTATCTCAATGTAGTTTTGATTTGCATTTCTCTGATGACCAGTGATGATGGGCATTTTTTTATATGTTTGTTGGCCTCACGTATGCCTTCTTTTGTAAAGTGTCTGTTCATATCCTTTGCCCACTTTTGAATGGGCTTGTTAGTTTTTTTCTTGTAAATATGTTTTAGTCCTTTGTAAATTCTGGATATCAGCCCTTTGTCAGGTGGGTAAAATGCAAAAATTTTTTGCCAATCTGTTGGTTGCTGATTCACTCTAATGACTGTTTCTTTTGCTGTGCAGAAGCTGTGGAGTTTGATTAGGTCCCATTTGTCTATTTTGGCTTTTGTTGTCAATGCTTTTGGTGTTTTGGTCATGAAGTCCTTGCCTACTACGTCCTGAATGGTTTTGCCTAGATTTTCTTCTAGGGTTTTTATGGTGTTAGGTCTTATGTTTAAGTCTTTAATCCATCTGGAGTTAATTTTAGTGTAAGGTGTCAGGAAGGGGTCCAGTTGCTGCTTTCTGCACATGGCTAGCCAGCTTTCCCAACACCATTTATTGAACAAGGAATCCTTTCCCCATTGCTTGTTTTTGTCTGGTTTGTCAAAGATCAGATGGTTGTAGAAAGGTTGTGTATCCTCCGAGACCTCTGTTCTGTTCCATTGGTCTATATCTCTGTTTTGGTACCAGTACTATGCTGTTTTGATTACTGTAGCCTTGTAGCATAGTTTGAAGTCTGGTAGTGTGATGCCCCCCGCTTTGTTCTTTTTGCTTAGAATTGACTTGGCTATGCGGGCTCTCTTTTGGTTCCATATGAAGTTTAAGGTGGTTTTTTCCAGTTCTTTGAAGAAGGTCATTGGTAGGTTGATGGGGATAGCATTGAATCTGTAAATTACTTTGGGCAGTATGGCCATTTTCACGATATTGATTCTTCCTAACCATGAACATGGGATGTTTCTCCATCTGTTTGTGTCCTCTCTTATTTCGTTGAGCAGTGGCTTGTAGTTCTCCTTGAAGAGGTCCTTTACATTCCTTGTTAGTTGTATTCCTAGCTATTTTATTCTCTTTGTGGCAATTGTGAATGGAAGTTTGTTCTTGATTTGGCTCTCTTTAAGTCTGTTACTGGTGTATAGGAATGCATGTGATTTTTGCACATTGATTTTGTAACCTAAGACTGCAGAACTTGCTTATCAATGTCAGGAGGTTTGGGGCTGAGACGATGAGGTCTTCTAGATATACAATCATGTCGTCTGCAAATAGAGACAATTTGACTTCCTCCTTTCCTATTTGAATGCCCTTTATTTCTTTTTCTTGCCTGATTGCTCTGGCTAGAACTTCTAATACTATATTGAATAGCAGTGGTGAGAGCGGGCATCCTTGTCTGGTGCCACATTTCAAGGGAAATGTTACCAGTTTTTGCCCATTCAGTATGATATTGGCTTCTGGTTTGTCATAAATAGCTTTTATTATTTTGAGATACGTTCCATTGATACCTAGCTTACTGAGTGTTTTTAGCATAAAGGGCTGTTGAATTTTGTCAAAGACCTTCTCTGCATCAATTGAGATAATCATGTGGTTTTTGTCTTTGGTTCTGTTTATGTGGTGAATTACGTTTATAGACTTGCGTATGTTGAACCAGCCTTGCATCCCCGGGATGAAGCCTACTTGATCATGGTGGATAAGCTTTTTGATGTGCTGTTGCAATCGGCTTGTCAGTATTTTATTGAAGATTTTTGCATCTATGTTCATCATAGATATTGGTCTGTAGTTTTCTTTTCTTGTTGAGTCTCTGCCAGGTTTTGGAATCAGGATGATGTTGGTCTCATAAAATGATTTGGGAAGAATTCCCTCTTTTTGTATTGTTTGGAATAGTTTCAGAAGAAATGGTACCAGCTCCTCTTTGTATGTCTGGTAGAATTCAGCTGT
Source organism: Sapajus apella (assembly GCF_009761245.1). Taxonomy (NCBI): domain Eukaryota; kingdom Metazoa; phylum Chordata; class Mammalia; order Primates; family Cebidae; genus Sapajus; species Sapajus apella. The sequence goes on from NW_022437511.1 coordinate 40,963, forward strand.
GAACCCATCTGGACCTGGGCTTTTTTTGGGTGGTAAGCTCTTAATTGCTGCCTCAACTTCAGACCTTGTTATGGGTCTGTTCAGGGTTTTGGCTTCTTCCTGGTTTAGGCTTGACAGGAGGCAAGTGTCCAGGAATTTATCCATTTCTTCCAGGTTTATTAGTTTGTGTGCATAGAGTTGTTTGTAATAATCTCTGATGATGGTTTGAATTTCTGTGGAATCTGTGGTGATATC
>NW_022437512.1:0-41148 GCF_009761245.1 Sapajus apella
CAGATCAGAAGACAGGTGAAAGCGTCCAGCAGCATTCATGAGATGACATTATCTGCGTGTGGATTGAACATGAGGTCTCTTGAGTGCGTTTGATAATACGGGGTGGTGCGTCATTACCAGGAAAGCACAAAGATGGCCTCTGGTGCATATCAAGCTTTCTGTATGTGTTTGCTACCATGGATATTAGCAGCAACATCCCTGTCACTGTCATTATGGTGAGAGCTTTGGTATTAAATTAAACAAAACAACAGATGCAGTATTATAAACACACTACTTATTTTCCAATCACATAATTTAAAGAAATACATAGAAGAAAGCCTGGAAGGGAATGCACCACATATGAAGTGTTGTTGTCTAAGTGGGAAACTCTCGATCATTTTGAAATAACATTCCTTTCACTGTTTTACTTGCATTTTCTTCGTTACTATTACTCAACCACTGTTTCTATAATTTTTAAAATAGATGTTCTGAAGACTCATTCTCTTGGGTATCTTGAGGATTAGGGGTAAAAGGTGTTTTGCTGTCCTTATCAGAAGGAAAACCAGTCAGAGACCCCAGGGGCAGCATTTAAAAGAGAAGAAAGGTTTGGGGTAGGGTAGAGAGGGCAGTAGTGACGGAGGCAGAGTAGTGCAGATGGAAGGTTAGCTGAAGACCCCAGGCATCCTGAGAAATGCCGCTGTCAGTACATGTCAAAATAAATCAAAACACCCGCATGTCCGTAAGAGGAGGCTGCTGTGATATCGAGGTGGAGATCTTTATGAAGTCTCCTTAGACCTTTCCTCTCCTTCCGCTCCAGCGGCACAATTGGGCAGCACATGGCCCTGGCAAGGCGCTGCTGCTGGTGAGCTGTGCTGAGGTCAAGGCCCGGCCCACCTGCGGCATCATCACTTCTGAGAGTGGCCTGGGACACCTGTCTTTGTATCTGGAACCCTACAGATTGAGATCAGGGAAACAGAAAACACGCAGTGCAATAGTTAGACTCAACACTCCCCCCATGACACCAACAGTGCAAAGTGAGAGACACGTATAGGTTATTGTGGTCATTAGTTTGGGATGATCAGGGCTGGGTTGGGTCAGTCCCGGAAAGACCTGGGGGAGTGAATGCCAGTGTGATCTATGACATTACTAGTGCACAAGGGGCTAAGCTTCTGTTTCCTAGGTTTGTTTTCCTGCTAAGACGAGGAAGTGCTCCATTACTGTGGTGAGAAGCCCCCCTGGCCTGAGGTGTGTGAGGGAATGACTGCACCTAGCGATGAGCATTCTGAAGATTTGCCAGAAGCTGTGACAAGGGGGCACTGCCCGCATAAGTGTATAAAGGTTCCCGGCCCTTATCACCCACAGACCCAGAAAGCTCTTGGGCCTGGCGGTGCGTCATGCCGTGGCACCTTCAGGAAGCTTCAAGGCCACCCTCGAGCTAAAGTTCCGGTGCCCTTCAGCCTCCTAATGCAGGTCAGGGGGGCTGCCCAGAAGCTGCCCACTGATCTGAATCAGTGCCACGGGAACGGATGTTTGTGTGTGTGTGCCTGTGTGTGTTTGTGTGTGTCTGTGTGTGTGTTTAACAGAGAGGGAGGGCGCATCTGTAACAGCGAGAGAAATCCACCAGGGCTGGCTCTGTCTTGCTTCCTACCTCCTGGGCTAACTGCCTTTGCTCATTCCCACACGTAGGCCAAGCTAACTATGGGAGGAATTTAGTGTAGGGTTTAACTTCAAAGCAAGGATGATAATAGTCCGTTTCAGAACCCAGCCTGAGGAGATGTACACACAAGCAGCAATGTTGTGTGAAAGGTTTATGGGAGCACTGTGACCTCACCAAGGACAAAGACGTTTTGCAACCTCCTTGGGCTCCTGTTGACACCTACATGTCTGTGGTCACCATTATCCTCCTGAACTCACCCTCTCCTGATTCTCCCTTCCCCAGTGTAAAAAGAAGCTTGGGATTCATGCCCCTTAAGATGGTTCCACAGGATGTTAGTCCATCACCTTGCTGTTTCTCTGAAATAAAGTCACTTTCCTCTGCCCAGGAGGTGGAGGTTGCAGTGAGCCATGATCAGGCCACTTCACTCCAGCCTGGGCCACATAGTGAGACCCTGTCTCAAAAAAAAAAAAAAAAAAAAAAGACTTCATTTGTTGAACAGTCATTTACCAAACCCCAACTATCTCCTGGGTACTGTGCTGAGTGGGGCATACGACAAAAAAGACACATCCCTGCCCTCATGGAGTTTATGTCAAATTGTAAGGTAATGGTCTATCTACTGATCCCACACATAAAATGCAAAAATTCCTGCCAGACTTCAAGTAATATCCTACCACTTCATGGACACTGTAAGACTCGTACAGCTGTGTATTTCCATTTCCTTTCTCCCCACCTTTCTGCTATTGTTGTCTTACATTATATTTCTACCTGTGTCAGAACCCCACAATACATTGTTACTATTTGACAGTCAATTTTCTTTTAAAGAGATTAGCTACAAGGAAAAATCTTGGCTGGGCATGGTGCCTCAAGCCTGTAATCCCAGCACTTCAGGAGGCTGAGGCAGGAGGGTTGCCTGATCTCAGGGGTTTGACAGAAGCTGGGCAATACAGGGAGACCTTTTCTCTATAAAAAAGAAACTTAAAAAATTTTTTCAAAAATCAGCCTGGTGCAGTGGCTCATGCCTGTAACCCCAGCACTTTGGGAGGCTAAGGCAGGCAGATTGCCTGAGCTCAGTAGTTCATGACCAGCCTGGGTAACATGGTAAAACCCTGCCTCTACTAAAATACAAAAAAATTAGCTGGATATGGCGGTGTGTACCTGTAGTCCCAGCTACTTGGGAGGCTGAAGCACAAGAATCCCTTGATCCTGGGCAGCTGAGGTTGCAGTGAACCAAGATTGTGCCACTACACTGCAACCTGGGAATCAGAGCGAGACTCTGTCTCCAGAAAAAAAAAAATTTTGTTCCATGTTCAGCACTGTTAAGTTCTGTGTGTACATCCAAAGTTCTTTCTGTTTTCCTTCTGAGCCAAGAACTTCCTTTAACATGTTTTGTAGGACAAATCTGTTGACAATGATTTTTTTCCCCATTTTTGTTTGTTTACCTGTTTGTGTAAACGTGTTTATGTCACCTTCATTTAAAAAAATTGTGCTGTGAGGTCAGGAGTTCAAGACCAGCCTGGCCAACATGGTGAAACCCTGTCTCTACTAAAAATGCAAAAAATTAGCTGGGCATAGTAGCAGGCGCCTGTAATTCCAGCAAATCGGAAGGCTGAGGCAGGAGAATCACTTCAACCTGGGAGGCAGAGGTTGCAGTGAGCCAAGATCACACCACTGCACTCCAGTCCTGGCTACAGAGTGAGACTCTATCTCAAAGAAAAAGAAATGCTGACTAGAAAGTTCTGGGTTGCATAGATTCTGATGAAAAGTCTGATGGATAACTTTAAATTTGTTCCTCTGCATGTAGTGTATCTTCTTTTCTTTTCTTTTTCAGCCAGGGAATTGGTATTGGGGTTTGAATCAATCTTCTCAGTAGCTGAACTGGCCTTTAGTTGTGATGTTGCTGTGGTTATTTTCAGTATAACACAGTATTTCAGAATCAGGGTACAAGATACCAGTATGCAAAAATCAATTGTATTTCTTCTTTATTTTATAAATCGGCATAAGAATTGTACATATATATGGGGCAAGTAGTGATGTTTTCATACATATAATGTATAGTGATCAAAGCAGAGTAATTAGCATATGGATTGTCTCAAACATTCATCATTTCTTTGTGTTGGAAATATTCAATGTCTTCCTAGCTATTTCAAACTATATATTATTTGTTTATTGTTTCAAGACAGAGTCTTGCTCTGTCACCCAGGCTGGAGTGCAGTGGCACGATCTCAGCTCACTGCAATCTCCACTTCCTGGGCTCAAGCAATTCTCCTGCCTCAGAGTCCCAGGTTACGGGGATTACAGGCAGCCACTACCATGCGTTGCTAATTTTTATATATTTAGTAGAGACAAGCTTTCGCCATGTTGGCCCTGTTGGTCTCTCAACCTCCTCACTTAAGGTGATCCCCCGCCTTAGTCTCCCAGAGTGCTGGGATTACAAGTGTGAGCCACCATGCCTGGCCTATATATTATTGTTAATTATAGTCATCCTACAATGCTATGGAACACTATAACTTCTCCTATCAAGCTGTAATTTTGTATTTTTTTTTTTTTTGAGATGGAGCTTTGCTCTTGTTGCCCAGAGTGCAGTGGCATGATCTTGGCTCACTACAACCTCCACCTCCCAGGTTCAAGTGATTCTCCTGCCTCAACCTCCCGAGTAGCTGGGATTACAGGCATATACCACCACGCCCAGCTAATTTAGTATTTTTAGTAGAGATGGGGTTTCCCCATGTTGGACAGGCTAGTTTCGAACTCCTGAGCTCAAGTGATCCACCCACCTTGGCCTCCCAAAGTGCTGGGATTACAGGCGTGAGCCACCCCACCCGACTTAATTTTGTATTTTTTAACAAATCTCTCCCTATCCCTGCCACTGCTTACCCTTTCCAGCCTCTAGTATCCTCCGTTCTACTTTTTATTTCTACTTCTTATTTTTATGAGATCAGCATTCTTTACCTTCTACATATGAGTGACAACATGTGGTGTTTAAGTTTCTGTTCCTGGCTTATTTCACTTAACATAAAATCTTCCACTCCACCCAGGATTGCGGAGACTGACAAAATTTCCTTCTTTTTTAGCGCTGAAAAGTATTCCATTGTGTACATGTACCACATTTTTTTCATCCATTCATCTAGGCTGATTCCATAGCGTGGCTATTGCGCATAGTGCTGTAATCAGTGTGGGAGTGCAGATGTCTCTCTGACATGGCTGATTTCCTTCCTTTTGAATAAATGCCCAGTAGTGGGATTGTTGGATCATATGGTGGTTCTATTGTAGTTTTTGGAGGAACCTCCCTTCTGTTCTCCCTGGTGTCTTTACTAGTTTGAATTCTCACCAATAGGGTATGACAGTTCCCTTTCCTCTGCATCCTTGTCAGCATTTATTTCTTTTCTTTTTTGGAGACAGAGCCTCACTATGTTGCCCAGGCTGGTCTTGAAGTCCTGAGCTCAAGCATTCCTCCTCCCTTGGCTTCCTAAGTAGCTGGGACTACAGGCGTGCTCCATCTCAGCCAGCTCTCACTGTGGTTTTGATTTGCGTTTCCCTGATGACTAGTGACGTTGAGCTTTTTTTAAAAACATTTCTGCCGGGCGCGGTGGCTCACGCTTGTAATCCCAGCACTTTGGGAGGCTGAGGCGGGTGGATCACGAGGTCAAGAGATCTAGACCATCGTGGTCAACACGGTGAAACCCCGTCTCTACTAAAACTACAAAAAATGAGCTGGGCATGGTGGCGCGTGCCTGTAATCCCAGCTACTCAGGAGGCTGAGGCAGGAGAATTGCCTGAACCCAGGAGGCGGAGGTTGCGGTGAGCCGAGATCGCGCCATTGCACTCCAGCCTGGGTAACAAGAGCGAAACTCAGTCTCAAAAACAAAACAAAACAAAAAAAAAAACATTTCTTGGCCATTTGTATGCCTGCCTTTGAGAAATGTCAGTTCAGATCGTTTCCCTATTTGAACTTGGATGGTATTTTTTGCTGTTGAGATGTTCGACTTCTTTGTATATTATGGATATTAATACCCAGTCTAATGAATAGTTTGAACATCTTTTCAATCTTTTGTAAATAAGTAAATATGGGATTTAATTTAAAAAAATTTTTTTTGAGACACGGTATTACTCTGTCACCCAGGTTGGAGTGCAGTGGTGCGATCAAGACTCACTGCAGCCTCAACCTCCTGGACCCAAACCTTCCTCCCACCTCAGCCTCCTGAGGACCTGGGACTCCAGGTGCTCACAGCTAATTTTGAATTTTTTTGTAGAGAGAGGGTCTTGCTGTGTTGCCCAGAGTGGTCTCCAACTCCTGGCCTCAACTGATCCTCCCACTTCAGCCTCCAAAAAGCTGGGATTACAGGACTGAGCCATTGTGCCCAGCTTGAATATCGGATTTTAGGCATTAAGCAGGGACAGCTGTGTGGGCGAGCGTAGCTAAGGAGCTGGGTTCTTCAGTCAGAGAGCATCCCACCAGGCATTCATTAAGCCCGGACTGTGTTCAGAGCGCTGGAGGAAATGGTGGAGCTGCGACACTGGGCTCCTGTGGTCCTGCAGCAGTGCACGTCCACCAGGGAATCAGAGATGGCCAGTGAGTGTGTCCCCAGGAGCATCAGGCCCACCGGCCAGGCCCACCTGAGCCTCAGTCCTCGAATTCCACAGCCTTACCGCTGTTTTCACCCATGAGCAAATAGCTCTGCCTTAGGGCTGGTCTAGAGGAAATGGGGCAGGGAGATGTCTATTCTCTTTTCCTTTGCACAAAGCCCTGCAGCCAGCATGGATGCCCTCATGTTATGTCTCCTATAAAGCAGAATCAGGCATTGGGGGGGAGGGATGGGGCCCTCATGACATAGAGAGGATAGTTGGCTGGGGAGACAGCAGCGCCCCTGAGTGTCAGCTCTTGGTCTGTGCCACAGAGCCTCAGCACAGCATGGCCAGCTGCTTCAGCCTCCATCCACTTCAGCTGCCTCTGCTTCACTCCCTTGCAAAGGATCTGCAGGTGTCCCTCGGTTCAGGGCCATAGAGAGCACAGGGAAGCCAGGTGTCCGCTGTGCCTCCTGAGTGCACTTGCCCAGGAGGCTAAAGCAGAGTTGTTGAGGGCAGATAAAGAGGATGTGGACAAACAATCCCAGGGCTGGGGGAGGCTTCCAGCACTGTCATAAGCAGCCCAGACTCATGCTCTTACTCCATCGGGGCACAGGCACCCCTTCCCCACACCAGGATAGTGGCCCCTCAGCAGAAGGGCAGCTGGGGCCTTAGGGACACAGGGTTCCACTCCATGATGGCATGAACCCTCCAAACCTAGAATGGACCCCCATTTTGATGGGGAAAGGGCTCCACTGTGTGTGCAGGCCAGCTCCGGCCCTCCTGGGTGTGGTCTAGTCCCAGAAACAGCCTCTGAGGGCAGAACCTGGGGTCTCCCTTCACCTGGAAAACAACAGGTTACTCGACTGCCTGGGCCTGGGTCCTGAAATCAAGGCTAAGTAAGGACAGAATCTGCCCAGAAATGCTCTCCCTAATCCTCATTCCTTTGCCCACCTCATTACTACCTTTGACTCTGCTTCTGTTTCCCTCTGTCTCTGTGTCTGCCTCAAGAGGGTGGGTGATCTCTTGCTGTGACTGCATCTGACACATGTCCTGTACCAAGTGACTTTTTAGGTGTCTCCATTGCAATATGTCATTCTGCTGAGCTCCTTCAGGCTCTGTGTCCAGATTCTGAGGTCTCTGACCAATTTGGAGGGCAGTGTCCCAGGTTGGCAGGTCTCTGAGCTGTGGAGGGCTTGTGTCCAGGGTGACAGTCCTCTGGGCTGGTTAGGGTTTTCTCCCAGCGTGTGAGGTGTCTGATCTGCTTTAGGTGTTGTGTCTAGAATGCAATGCATGGGAGCAGTTCTGTATTTCAGGAAGTAGGGTTTGAGCTCTCCCTAGTGTCTGTGTCAAGGATGGGATACAGTAGCGCCCCCTGGGCTCCATATCCTAGGTTGTGAGAGCACTGAGGTTATTCCAAACTCACAAAGATGTCTGATCCGTTTGGGGTCCTGCGTCCTGAGTGTGTCCTCTCTGGTTATGAGTCAGCACCCAAGGGGTTGAGGCTGCTGACATGTTGAGGAGTTGCTGTGTCTCAGGTTGTAAACTCTCTGCTGTGTGGGAATAGCGTGTCCTACACTGGAATGTCTCCCAGGTGTTTCTTGCAGGTCACATTGTGCCCAAGGCCTCTGTATTCCCTGTCCTGGTTCCCTCAACTATTTCTGTGTCTACATCCCAGAGTGGGCACACTATAGTTTTGTGAGCTTCTGTATCTGGGGTGTGAGGTCTGTGAGGTAATTGGGTTTCTACATAACAGGTTCTAAAGTTTCACACATACACAAGGGTCTAGATTTTACAATCTGACATCTCCAAGCAGGCTGTGTCTGTGTCCTTCACGGAGCTCTTGGAGGGCTCTGATTTCTACAAACTGTTTAGTGTTGTGTGTCCAGGATTGAGGTCTCTGAGCTGCTCATTTCTGGGTTGTTATCTGGGTTCTCTATGTCATTGGGGTCTCTTGAGCTTTGTAACTCACCCTGTAGGGTCCCTGAGGTATTTGAGAGTCTGTGTCCAGGGTAGGAGATTTCAGAGCTGGTGGGTGATGAGAGAGTCCTTGTCTGTCTTTGGTCCCGTGTTCCAGTGATTGAAATATTTGTCCTCTTTTGGAGATCATCTCCAGCATGAGAGACATTGTCACACAGCAAAGTCCAGTCATGAAGTGTTTGTGACCTTCTCCTAATGCTTGGGATTCATCCTGTGCAGTCAGTGAGACCTTGTCTCGAATTGGCTTTCCCAGACTTGTCCACTCCAGCCCCTCACAGCTCAGCTTATCTTTCTAGACCCCTGAGTTTACACAGCTGGCTTCCTTTACAGTCACCCCTGGGGTTGGAGTCAAGCAACTGTTTTGAGAGTCACAGGTCCCCCTCAGTACCTGTTGTGGAGATCTCAGTGTGGGGAGGTATTTCTTCTGTGTCTCTGACAAAAGACACAGAACAGGGCCCCCTCTCTCAGGGATGAACAGGACCTGCCCATGTGGTCCTGAGTCATGTGGTCTGTCTCCTGCTAGAACTCACTGACACCCAGAAAATAACCTGGACACGGTGTCCTTGTTGCAGCTCTCCAGAACACATGCCTCAGACCTGGGATCCCCTGTGCCCTGGGGGGATGGCAGGAGACTCTAGTTGTTCGGATCATCTTCCCAAACCCCAACTTTACTTTTACATGATAAGGATCTACAGAGTGGCATCTTGGCCCCTTCCCGCACACAGAGCTTCTGAATGCAGAATTCGGGGCTAGGGAAGAGAGGGAGCGCAGGTAGATGCCATCAGTGGCCGAGGGAAGGCGTGGGCCTGAGACCGTCTCAGCTGGAATGTAGGACTAATGGGCACAGACCATTCAAGAGAAATGTGTGTTGGGCTGAAGAAAGTAGAAACTACCCCCAGAATGTCCCCTCCGTCTCTAAGACATGCATGGTTTAATTCTGTTATTTTGTGAGGCTCTTTGCACGATTATGCAAGGATGCATAGAGGGCTCCGTCCCATGGGGGAGAACGAGACCCTGAATGGTCTCACAGTCTAGTGGGGGAGGCAGATGTGTTCCTTCAGGCAACAAATATGTATGAAGGTCTTCTATGTGCCAGGCACTGCTTCAGGTGTGGGGATACATCAGGGAACCATATCAACAGAAATCCCTGCCCTGAATCTGATGTTCCCTGAAGGGGACATGGTAGGTGGCAGACAGCAAACCCTCCACAAGGGAATCTAGTAACTGTTGGAAGTTATGAACAAACTGTACCTGAGACAGGTCTCAATTAAGAAGTTTATTTTGCCAAGGTTAAGGACGTGCTCCTGACACAACCTCAGGAGATCCTGACAAAACATCTCCAAGGTCGTCAGTGTACAGCTTTGGTTTATACACTTTGAGGAGATGTAAGACATCAATCAGTGCATGTACAATGTACATTGGTTCGGTGTGAAAAGGCTGGACAATTGTAGGTTGGCGGGGCAGCGGGGGGTCTTTCAGGTCACTGGTGGATTCCAAGATTTTCAGATTGGCAATTGCTTGAGTTTATCTAAAGACCTCCAACCCATAGGAGGGAGTGTCTGGATTAAGATAAGGCATTGTGGAGCCCAAGGTTCCTATGCCAATGAAGCCCCGAGGTAGCAGGTTTCAGAGAGTATAGGCTGTAAATGTTTCTTATCAGACTTCAAAAGGTGCTGGACTCTTCGTTAATTCTCTCCTAGGTCAGGAAAAAGACCTAGAAAGGAAAAGGGATTTTCTACAGAATGTAGACTTCCTCACAAGTGGTGGCTCTGTAGGGCTATTTCAAAATGTGTCAAAGAAATATATTGTTGGGTGAAATACTTTGACTTCTTTCAGGGCCTATTTGTAATGTGATGCTATGCTAGTCAGGGTTGAACTTGGTATCTTATTGCTAAAGCCTTAAGATCTCTTCCTTAAGATAACAGAAATGCTGGTCAGTTGTGCCTGAATTCCATAGGGAGAAGGGTGTAATGACGCATGTCTGACCCACCCTTCCTATGATGGCCTGAACTAGTTTTTCAGGTTAACTATGGAATGGCCTCGGCCTAGAGGAAGGGTCAATTCAGATGGCTGGTGGGTGGGGCTTACAATTTTATTTTTAGTTTATAAAGGTGATGGGGTTCTGTTAAAAAATATCCAGATGGTGGTACAGGGACTGGGAATAGGGGGAGGAACTGGGTGGGCTGCAGGTTAATTATGACACAGAGTGACCAGGGTAGCCTGGGCTGAAAAGGTGACATTTTCACAAAGATGTGAAGGGGGAGGAGTCAGGCAGATAGCTGTGGTGAAGGGGGAGGGGTCAGGCAGATATCTGTGGTGAAGGCCTTCCAGACAGAGGGACCAGTTGGGAATAAAAGTCAGAGGCTGAGTCATCCCGACACAGCGCACCAGCAGGAAGCTGAACGGAAGGCAGGAGGTGCCACGGTGACAGAGACAGGATCCTGTTGGGCCAGGTATGCTTCTGCCCTGCCAGTGAGACGGAAAGGGACAATGAAAGGCCGCAGATGCTGAAAGCACATCTGAGCAGCCTGCCGAGTTCAGGCGAAGGTGGGACCCGGGCAGGAGCAGTCAGAACCAGGAGGGCTTGGGCAATAAGCTAGGACAGGCAAGGGCAGCTGATGCAGCCCACTCGGACTTGACAGATGTGCTCATCCAGGTGTTCATGTCCTTGTCGCCGTGGACATCTGTGTTGCAGCCACAGAACCACATACTTGATTAGGAGGCCAGAACCCAGTCAACAGTCCTCCTTCCCTACAGATCTTGGGGGAGGTCCATGTGCATTTGCCATGGGGTACTCGGACAGTTTGGTGAACCCATCACTGTAGTCCCACTGGGAGGCCAGAGCTGAGCCTGACAGAGTAACATATTGGCTGAGACATACTTAAAAATTCTGGCCAGGTTTGGTGGTTCACACCTGTAATCCTAGCACTTTGGGAGGGTGAGGCAGGCAGATCACTTGAGGTCAAGACTTTGTGAACAGCCTGGCCAACATGGTGAAATGCCATTTACTAAAAGTACAAAAAAATTAGCCAGGCCTAGTGGCACGCACCTGTAATCCCAGCTACTTGGGTGGCTGAGGCAGGAGAATCGCTTGAAACCAGGAGGCGGAGGTTGTAGTGAGCTGAGATTGTGCCACTGCACTCCAGCCTGGGTGACAGAGCGAGTCTCTATCTCAAATAAATAATATTGTAGCCTCTTTTATTAGGAGTTCTGGAATTAGGGAAGGGAGGAAAGTTACAACCTTCCTCCCCAACTCCAAGGGAAGAGAATCTCATTGCACAGATGTCCTCTGTTCACTGGATTCTCCTGGAGCATTTCTAATGCACACAGGGATGCTACAATCATAGTCATTACCGACTAAGTACCCTGGGTGAAATTCCTTTATTAACTGAATAAACTTGTTCCGAGGGCTGACTAGACACGCTAGGGACAAGGGGATGCTTTCGGCTGTATCCTTTCTGGCAGATGACCTCCACAGTGGTGGGGGTAATGAGAGCCATGGTAGAATTTAACCCAAAGTCCCCTAGAAGCACACAGGAGAGCACCCTACCCTCACCTGAAGGGTGTGTGTGTGTGCAAGGGTTTGGTCAGGATAGACTCTTCAGAAGAGGGGAGGTGTGGGTGGCAGGCACTTTGATTCCACACAGCTTACAGCCCAGAGAGCTGAAGAACAGGCGAAGCCAGATTCCCATCCTCATTCTGTTGATTTCCATACTACATTTGGAGTCTGATCAACTCCACAGCTGTGTTGCAGCCACTAACAACGCTGCCTCTGCTCTGTTTGCCTTTAGATTCTTCTTATCTGTTAAAAAAAGTGAGGATGGAGACGTAATTTAGGGCGGGGGTAGATTGCAAGTGTCTCTGTTATAGGGCAAAGCGCCTCCTGGCGGAGCCCTAGAAACTAAACTCGACTGTTAGCTGTGAGGCAAGGGACTCCGGGGCAGCTCCTATGGAATGTGTTAGAACTTTTCAGGATGGCTATGCCCTGCCAGGGGCCTGGATCTCACACAGATGGATGTGGTGTTGGGACCAGACAGACTGTCCCATCACGGAATAATATCTGCATCTCAGCAAGGGGAACATAAGCAAAGTATGCTGTCATGAGTTTAAAGAGGCCTGGCTTTGGAGTCTGAGAGAACCTGTGTGTGAGTCCCAAATCCAGCCTTTTCTGCTTTGGTGCCCTGACCTCTTTCAGGTTGGTTCCTTATCTGTAGATGGGGATTTGATAATTACCTCTCTGGGTCTTTGGGAAATCAACACTGTACATGCATGGCACACAGTAGGTCCTCAACACCCAGGCTCCAGGAATAGCCATTCACACTGTGCCATGTTAGGGGCACATCAGCGTGGGGGCCAGCATGCCAGGACAGTGTGAGTCCAGTGTACCCAGTTTGGGCTGCTGGTGGCAGGACCAGGGCCATTTCCATCTTTTCTCTGTTATTGTCCACATTTCCAAAGCAGACACTTCTGTTCATACTCAGGTGCGCCATGCTAGGAGCTGACATAACAGGCTGTAGTGAATGAAGCTAAGCCTCAGAGTCCACTCTGTGGCAGGAGGGACCAGCTGTGAGGCAGGTCCTCAGCCCACATCACTTCATGGTACTGAACCTGGGGCCATAATTCCAAACTCCACGTTCGCACAACGATGAGTCTACAGGAATAGAGAAGTCAATGTTGTGTATTTTTATTATAATTTACATTTTTATTGTATATATTTGAGGTATAAAACATGTTATACACACATACACAGTGAAATAATTGCTATAGTCAGACAAATGAACCTGTCACCTTCCTCAGTTACCTTCCTGCATCCTATTCTTTGCAAGTAAACTTATCCCAAAACCCTACTCTGAGGTGAAATTCCAATTGACTGGCCCACTGGGGGAATTTTCATGAATCCCCATCATATGCTATTGAGTAAAAATAACAAAACCACTAAGTGTGCCTTTTGATCCATGTTCTCCCTAGGTAAAGTAGAATTTGCCCTCCTTCACTTGAGAGCTGAAGGTAAGGAGGAATCAGGCAGAGGGGGATGGAGCAAGTACAGGCCAGACAGAGGGAAGTGGGGGTGTGAGGTGGTGGACATGAGAGGGAGAGCGAGAGAGTGAGCATGCATACTAGAGAGAGAGAGTACAAGTGTTGGCTAACTGATGAACACAGAGAGGTCTAGAATGTGGAATACTGAGGGTAGGTGCAGCAGGAGGAGGCATCTGCTACAGAGGATGCATTTGGGGATAGCCAAGGCCTGATGTCCGTAATCCAGGAGGCTGGACTTTATCCTAAGGGCAGCAGGCAGCCCTAGTAGAATTTGAAAAGGTTTGACATGACCAGATCAGCAGTTAAGAAAGGTGCCTCACGCACTGGGACAGAGAATGTGTGGAAGGGGTCAAGACTGGCAGCAAGAGGTGGTCATCAAGGAGGGGGATGAGGGTGACTGGACTGGGGAACTTCCTGTGGTGATGGAGAAGAATGTCAAGATCTCACTTAGAAAGACTTGGGAGGTTGAACTGGCCAGGCTCGGTCACCGTGGGGTGGTGAGAGAGAGGTAGCAATCAAGGATGGCTTTCAAGATCTCTGGCACAAGCTGCTGGGTAGAAGTTGGTACCTGTCAGTGAGTCAGGCAGCACAGGAGGAGGGGCAGGTGTGCTGAGAGTGGGGATGGGTGGGTTCACTTTGGGACATGCTGAGTAGTCCTTGTTCTGGGACCTAAAGACATATGAGTTGAATGACTTTGCAGAGCTTCCCTAACCTCTGTGTGCCTACCACACCTCATTTGTAATAGGAGAATAAGAATAATTAGAAAATATAACTAATTTGTTTCATTTGTTGAGTCTAGGAGAAGGTTCTCCTTGTATACTGCAGAATGGTATTTTCTTGTGAGCTCCTCCCAAGAAAAATGGGACTGTCTCAATTTGCCCATATAGGGGCTTGATTTTACCTATCTGCTTTGGGTATCATCACCATTCGGCATGTATTGCCAATACTAAAGAAGTAATACATGTGATAATAAACACCTGTTACTTTGAATACATAAATTCAAAGTAACAGGTGTTTATTATCACATGTGTGCTGTAATAGCCCATCAGCCTGTCCTTCAGACAAACACACTCTCCCTTCAAATCCTCTAATCTTCCTCTTGAAGCCCACCTCTCCCTCCAGGGGTTAGGTAGGACCTTTGGGACCAAGGATGTCTAACACTCTCTTCTTTGAGAAGTCATCTCCCACTGTCCAGGAGGATGGGTGGGAGGAGGTGAGTGCAACGGGCCTGTGGGGTTGTCAGCTAGCACAGAAAATCTGTAGACTCGGGGAGGATCGAGCCACATGTGTGCATTTGGAAATGACAGTGTATGGCTGCACAGCACGAAGGGGATGAAGCCACAGACACCTGGATTTAAATTGTAACTCCATAATTTATTTCTTCTGTGACTTTGGGAAAGTTACTTAAGCTCTCTGTGGCTCAGTTACTTCAATTGTAAAATGAAATTAAGATAATATTCTAGGATAATGATTGATTTTCCTTCATTTAGACCACAAAATACTACTTTTTGAAAACTATAAACTGCTGTTCATGAGGCAGATTCTCCCAGGGTTAAAAAGGAATGTACTATCCGTGTATCTGCTAGGACAGACCTTGTTGCATGTCACTTGATTCCTGAAATACGCCATGGTAAAGAAATCGCTGTGCCATCCTATTACGGATGTGGCGCGGTAGGCACAGAGAGAGGTTAGGCACTTTCGTGTTCTGGGAAATCGTTGACCTTTGTAGGACCATATTCTCCATAGGAGTTAGAGAAAGGTTGCTCGCTCTTCACTCTGTGCCATGACTCCCAAATGGCAGACCTTGTTATTTTGTCTCAGGAATGATTCTCTTAGACGGGAAGTGTGTCCTACAGAAAGTAGCTAGGCAGAGAAAGAAACATTGCCTGTTCAGCTAGCTGAGACTTTCGCTAATTACAAAAAACTCCTGCCCCATAAATCTCCCCACTAAAACCTGTCTACTCCTTCTTATGAAAGTAAAAGACACACTCCCTTACCCCCTCCCCCCCTCCCCCATTTACCCCGACAGTGTCATTTCCACTTCTGGGGCGCTCACCCTACGGCAGTAACCTGAGTAATTTCAATATCTTGGATTGGTTAGTTTCTGTCTTTACCAAGGCGTATGTATAGCCCATGCAAAAACAGTAACTAATGAAAATGAAACAGCAGGTGTCAGTTCTTAGGGGCGCGCCCTAGCTCAAAACTCCCAGCCAATCACAGAAGTCGGACTCTTCCCATCCCTCCAGCTTAGTTCCCACGTCCCTCGCCTGTGAACTTCCGCTGCGTGGATTCTCTTCCCATGACCCCCGGAAGCACTCGTGCCGCCCACGAGCCACGTTTCAAAAAGGGCCGCTCCGGGAACGCCGCGGCGCTCCTCCGGAAGGGGTGATCTCCACGCCTTCTCCCTTCGTAGGCGAGCTGGGCGGCATGAGTCTAGAGAAGCCACTGAGCCGCTCTCGCACACACACTCACTTCTTCTCTCGGGTCCCCGGCCGCCCGCAGTAGCTAATCAAAGGTCCAGGTTCTTAGCAGCTCCGTATCCCTGTGACGTCCGCTCGTCCTCGCTGACGTCCCCTTCCGCTTTGTGGCGCCTCTAGCCCGCCGGAGGGCGACTCCTCTCGGTGGTCTTAACCCTTCAATTCTGGCGAGCCGCGTTTCTAAGGCCCCAGGAAAGGAGGCCCCGCGCTGGCTCCTGGACGGCGGGAACCGGCTCCGGAACGAGAACGCGCGTGAGAGAGCCCGAGAGAGACGGAGAGCGAGCGAGCGCGCGGGAGAAACTGAGAGCGGGGTGGGGGGATGAAGGGGGGGTGGGACAGATTTGTAGAGAGAGAGAGCGAGAGGCCGACACCCAGACTGTCCCCTAGCACAGGCCCGTGCATCTTGGGACTCGAATCCCTGGGTTGGGCCGGCCCGGAGTGGGGCTTTCGGAGGAAGCGGGTAGTTTTCGCCGCCGCCCTTAGCTCCCCGCTGTGGGAATGCAGTCGCGCAGTCTAGGGGTGGAGTTGCTCTCTTTCTCTGCTTGGGGGTGGCCTTTTTCAGCAGAGAAAGAGGATGCCGAGACTTGCCGCGGGCATTTGTAGCCGGCGGGACTACACTTGGGCTGTAATCATTGTTCAACAGGTTTAGAAATCACCGTGTTCTTGGCATCATCTCCTTCCCCACCTCTTCTCCCACCGAACAGCAGGAAACACCTTGACTGGAGGGTTTTCAAGGAAGACTCCGTTGCCCCTTTTGAAGCAGACCGTCCCGCAAACCCTTTCTAGGACGTGTGACAGAGGGAGGGTCGTGATGTGGCATATGAGATGTGCGTTTAATGGGCACTGTGATTCCTGCATTCCACGCGGTGAATGGCCCAGGCCACTTGTGTCCAGTAGCCGCACAAGCTGTAGGGTGTTAGGTTTAGAGAAGGAGGGCCTCTCCGCCCTCCACCTTGTTGGAGTACAGGCCACGATGCGCGGTAGCCCTCTGTGCCATCAGAAATATGGTGCTCTGAGTAGTCATGGATTTCCAGCTGCATCTCCAGTGCCATTTCCCTCTACTGACATATCCCCGTTGGGCGCGTTGGATTTGTGCGTGGGTGTGAGGGTGGTTTGGTGTGTTTGCTCGGGGGAAAAAAAAAAAAAGCGAATGGCTTTGCTTGGCTGGGCTTATCAGGGCACTAGCAATGGAGAGAAAAAAGACTTCTATATTCTTAGGAGCAGAATTTCAACAACTCCCTGTCAAAGGGGCAGCGTGTTCTACCTGGAACGCTTTGGCATTTAATAAAATGTCCTGTGAATGCTTTTCATAGGGAAGCACTGTTTTTACTGTTTCTGGTTGGACAGTGGTTACATTTGAAACATTAGTTCAGAATTCGTGAAATACCTAATGGCAGTAATCCATTCCCTTTCCTTAGTGTGTAGTTGGAAGATAAATTGCAGATAAGTGTTCAGTTCTGGGCTGGGCAATCGTGCCTAGCACGGGAAATTTAGGTTCTTTAATGGAAAGACCTGATGTGCTTAAAAAAATAGATATATATATAAGGCCGGGCGCGGTGGCTCACGCCTGTAATCCCAGCACTTTGGGAGGCCCAGGCGGGTGGATCACGAGGTCAAGAGATCGAGACCATCCTGGTCAACATGGTGAAACCCCGTCTCTACTAAAAGTACAAAAAATTAGCTGGGCATGGTGGCGCGTGCCTGTAATCCCAGCTACTCAGGAGGCTGAGGCAGGAGAATTGCCTGAACCTAGGAGGCGGAGGTTGCGGTGAGCCGAGATCGCGCCATTGCACTCCATCCAGCCTGGGTAACAAGAGTGAAACTCTGTCTCAAAAAAAAAAAAAAAAGTATATACACACACACACACACACACACACACACACACACACACACACACGATATTTAGCCACTTATGAGAATATGAAGGTCAGGGTAGCCGCAGGTAAGTATATGTCAGTGAATGCGAATTAAAACAGGTGGCAAATATAAAGAGAGATTGGTGTCACAAACAGTGGAGTGACTTCTGTATTTCAGCAGACCTCAGTGAGAAATGGTCACCACCACTGCTTAGATGTGTGACCTTCAGTGCTACTCAGAAGTTACTCTCTGATCCTGTTACCTCATCTGCAACTGGTGCAGATAATATATATCATACCACACCCTGGGAGAAGCTGTTCCTACCACCTTGGCTATGGTGGTTTTGACTTCCTCTGTGTCAGAAGCCCCCGTGTCTCATGCTTGCCACGGTTGTCTTTTTGTTTTGTTTTGTTTTTGGGGGGATGGTCTCACTGTGTCACCCAGGCTGGACTGCACCGGCCTCAACCTCCTGGGATGAAATGATCGTCCCACCTGAGCCTCCTCAGTAGCTGGGACCAGGCGTACAGCCTTGTGCCTGGCTAATTTTTTAAAATTTTGTTGAGATGGTGGTCTCACCCTGTTGCTCAGGCTGGTCTCAAATTCCTGGCCTCAAGCAATTCTCCCCCCTCAGCCTCCCAAAGTGCTTGGATTTAGAGCTGGGAACCACCATTCCTGGCTTCTTGGACAACATTTTATTTCTGACTGAGACTTGTCCTTGGGATGGGTCTGCATTGGGCAATTCACCGAAGGCACCGCTGAATGGAGTGGGCTGTCAGTAAATACCTGGAGGAATGTGATCTGGTCAGTGAGGTTGTTTTCTTTTATAGGTGAAGGTGTAGCAGTCACTCAACCTACACCCACAGCATCGACTTTGTGAACCCAGCGACCTGACTGCCTTGGGCGAGTCTAGGTAAGCTCCTTTCTCACGAGAGGAGACTTGCTCCTTGGCTTCCTCTTGCTGCTCTAGCCACTGGTCTTGGTCCCTCAGAATGTGCCCCTCCCTGGACTCCCGGTTGTACTCCTGCTGCTTTTCTGTGTACTCACCTGCTGGGAGACCCCTGATGCCAGCACCATGCTTCACTGCTATCTTCATTTTCTTCTTTCTCTCTTAAAAGTAGGCATTGCTGGCTTTACTGACCACCTGTTCTTTTGTTACAAAGCTGCTAAGAATTACAACTCCTCTACTCCAGACCCAGCAGGATAGAGATAATCTGTGTAGGCATCCAAAATATAGAACGTCTGTGAGCCGTGTGTAGGACAGACTCTTTCCTCAGTCTGTGTGGCATTGCATGGCTAAGAGTCGGACTCCTTTCCCCTGGCATGGCACGAGACTAGGAGCACAGTTTTCAGCACCCAGAGACCTTGCACAGAGCTTAGTCATTCTGCTGTGGGATTTTGGCACTCCTAGAAAAAGGTCCATGTGGCCAGGCGCACCGGTTGCTCATGCCTGCAATCCCAGCACTTTCCGAGGCGGGTAGATCACAACGTCAGGAATTTGAGACCAGCCTGACCAACATGGTGAAACCCCGTCTCTACTAAAAATACAAAAATTAGCCAGGCCTGATGGCGGGCACCTGTAATCCCAGCTACTCATGAGGCTGAGGCAGGAGAATTGCTTGAACCCGGGAGGCGAGGGCTGCAGTGAGCTGATATCAGGTCATCTCCAGGGTGTAGTCTGGATTCGCTTGCTTAGCTGTTCCCTTTCTCCTTCCGCACAGGAGAAATGAAGCAAATGAGAGTGGGTAGTGCAAGAGGTGTGAGAGGTGCAGCATTTTTAGCATAAGAACAGAACTGGCCGGGAGAAAATGAGAGTAAGGAGTCACAGTGTTGTACCCGATCCCCGGGCAGCTGTGGACACGCGGTTCAGCCCCCAGGACTCTGCTGTCTGAATTCGTCCCTCGGGATCGCCTTCTCACTTAGGCATCAGGGGAGGCTGAACACCCAGAGAGGCAATGCCACCAAGGGTGTGTGCACCTGCAATCAGGGAGACCTGGGAGGGAATTCTGTCCCTGAGTGGCTGTGTGATCTGAGGGAAGTTACTCGACCTCTCCATGCAGGAATTTCTGCCTTTGCAACATGGAAAAATATGGATTCTGCGGAGTTGACTTGACATACTCAGTGAGATGTTTATGACAGGCCCCATATTCTCCTTGTTTCCTTTGATAGGTATTTGTGAATGTGGATGTCCACTGGGCTCAAGACTCTGTGGTGGGTGAACAAGACAGAGTCCCTGGCCTCTGTCAGCTCCAGGGCTAGGGGGTTGACAGACAACTATCTGTTGACAGCTGAGTGGGACTGGAGCCAGGACAGGGAAATACAGGGTGTTTTAGGAGCTTGGAGAAGGCTTCCAGCAGGGAGGTGCTATCTCAGCTGAGTCCTGCAGGGTGAATGAGAAGTGAAAGTCTTGCTAGGGGGCATGGCATTCCCGAACTACTATAGGCACCCACCACTACACCCGGGTACTTTTTATTTTTAGTAGAGATGGGGTTTCACCGTGTTGGCCAGCCTGGTCTCGAACTGGTGACCTCAAGCGATCCACCCACCTCGGTCTCTCAAAGTGCTGGGATTATAGGCGTCAGCCACCATGCCCAGCCTGATGGTAAATGTTAATCGCATCCACAAATCCCTTCCCAGCAACATTTAGAGTAGCGTTTGACCAAAGGGGCCCAGTCACCAAGCCTGGCCGAGTTGACCGATAAAACGATCACAGTGAGGGATCAGTTCCCAGATAAAACTATCACAGTGAGGGAACAGTTCCCAGATAAAACCATCACAGTGAGGGATCGGTTCCCAGAGACATCACCTTTCATGCTGCAGGTCTGACGGCTAAACTGTCTGGGTTCCCTGTCTCCAGTAGTCCCTCCCTCTCTTCAGTAGCTGCGTGAGATGAGGCAGGAAACTTGAGGCTGTGGTATTTTATGCAGAGATTTTTGATACAAGATCTTTTCCCGGGGAGCAACTGCCTGTTGAAGGAATGACGTTGGTGAGATGATGAAGGAAGGGAAGTCACATGTATTGCTGTAGCTGCTCCCCTCCGTACACACAGGGGACTTCTCTAGACCTCGTTGTCCTTAATGCCTCTGTCAGGGATCATGAGCGACTCCATGGGTGTGGTTTGAGAATCTCTGAATGAACCTACACATAGGACAGTAAAATGTTTCATTTCACAAAATTGATGGAGGGAGAAAGAGAAAAAAGCAATGACTGTGCAGGCTGATTGTCAGCTGACGTCTCCAGAATCTTCATCTTTCTTTTTTTCCTTTGAGAAAGCGTCTTTCCCTGTTGCCCAGGCTGGAGTGCGGTAGTGTAACCTCAGCTTACTACAGCCTCCACTTCCTGGGTTCAAATGATTCTCCTGCTTCAGCCTCTCTAGTGGCTGGAACTACAAGTGCCCGCCACCACACCCAGCTGATTTTTTTGTATTTTCAGTAGAGCTGGAGTTTTGCCATGTTGGCTGGGCTGGTCTCAAACTCCTGATCTCAGGTGATCAGCCCTCCTCGGCCTCCCAAAGGGTGGGATTACAGGTATGAACCACCACGCCCAGCCCTCATTTCTTCCTATAAAGGTGTTGTTGGCTGGGCACAGTGGCTCATGCCGGGAATCCCAACAATTGAGGAGGCCGAACTCTTTGAACTCAGGAGTTCGAGACCAGCCTAGGCAACATGGTGAATCCCCGTCTCTATAAAAAATACAAAAGCTAGCCAGGCATGGTGGCTCTCGCCTGTAGCGTAAGCTGCCCGGGAGGCTGAGGCTGGAGGGACAGTTGAGCCCAGGAAACGGAGGTTGCAGTGAGCTGAGATTCTGCCACTGCACACCAGACTGGGCAACAGAGCAAGACCCTGCCTCGACAAAAAAAGAGGGAAAAGGGTTGTGAGGACTTTTTTTCTCTCTGAGAATTAGCTCCTACATGTAGAAATAGATCCTGAGAGAATCCTTGTGACACCTGAAAATTGGCTGGGTGGTAATTGGGTTAAGATAGTTTTCCTGCTGGGTGTGGTGGCTCACACCTGTAATCCCAGCATTTTGGGAGGCCAAGGTGGGTGGATCACGAGGTCAAGGGATCGAGACCATCCTGGCCAACATGGTGAAACTCCATATCTACTAAAAATACAAAAATTAGCCGTGTATGGTGGTGGGCATCTGTAATCCCAGCTACTCGGGAGGCTGAGGCAGGAGAATCGCTTGAACCCGGGAGGCAGAGGTTGCAGTGAGCCGAGATTGCGCCACTGCACTCCAGCCTGGTGACAGAGTGAGACTCCATCTCAAAAAAAAAAAAAAAAAAAAAAAAGCCGGGTGCAGTGGCTCATACCTGTAATCCCAGTACTTTGGGAGGCTGAGGCAGGCGGATCACCTGAGGTCGGGAGTTTGAGACCAGCCTGACCAACATGGAGAAACCACGTCTCTACTTAAAATACAGAATTAGCCGGGCATGGTGGCGCATGCCTATAATCCCAGCTACTCGGGAGGCTGAGACAGGAGAATCGCTTGAACCCGGGAGGTGGAGGTTGCAGTGAGCCGAGATCGCACTATTGCACTCCAGCCTGGGGCAACAAGAGCAAAACTCTGTCTCAAAAAAAAAAAAAAAAAAAAAACAAAAAAAACCCCAAATCATTTTCCACACGTTTCACACGTAAGTGTTTGTGTAAGATGGCGGTGGCCCAAAGGATGTCAGGGAACTAACTCATAGGGAAGATAGATTTCAATTTCTGAAAGATTAACTCTTTCTGGGGTGTGTGTGTGTTCAGTACATATTCAAACTGTTTCTGATTTGGTTCTTTCCTACCCCAGTGTGTGCTGGTAGCCACGATTTGGCAAATAAACATTCAGAGGACCAGCATCCTCTCAAGAAAACTAGTGAATTCTTGGTTTCCAAGTTTGTCAAAAGAATAGAGCCTGGGAGGCTGGTCTAAAGTTTCCATTTAGCATTTAATGTCAATTTTTTGTCGCATTCATCTAAGATGTATTTATCAAAAGAATATAGAGAGATGCCCTTATTGCAAAATATGCCGTTGGGTTTTTTCACTTAACCTACAGCAAGATTGACTTCTTTCCCTTGGCAGTATAGTTCTGTGAGCTTTAACACAGGCTTACGTTCTTGTCACCACCATCACCACAGTCAGGATGCAAAACAGTCCCATCACCCCAGGACACTCCTGGAACCACCCCATTGCGGTTACCCCTCCCTCACCCCTCATCCCTGATGAAAAGTGATCTGTTTCCTTCCCTCTAGTTTTGTCTTGGGGAGAGTGTCATGTCAGTGACGCCATATGGTTTGTGGCCTTGTGAGGTGGGCTTCCTTCTTTTGGCCTGATGAACGTGTTGAGTGAGTGTCAGATGCTTCCGTCCTAGGCTGAAAAAGCAGTTTCACTGTGTGGAAGATCACAGGTGTTCAGCCAGCCTTCCACCAAAGGACGTTTTCCTCTCTCCAGTTTGGGGCAGTTTTGCATCGAGCTGCTTTTACCATTCCGTGCAGGCTTTTGTGTGAACCTACGTTTTTCTGTTTCTCTAGGGTAGATCCCAGGAGTGGGATGGCTGGGTCCTGTGGTAAACATCTGTTTCGCTTGCAGGAAACTGCCAAGGTGCTTCTCCAAGTTGCTCTGCTATTTCGCCCTCCCAGCCGCAAAGTATGAGTGTTCCAGTCGCCCAGCATGTTCTCCTCACTTGGCGTTGCCGGTACTCACGGTGTTAATTTGCGTTCCCCTAGTGCTCAATGATGTTAAATATGGTTCCATGTACTCCCGTTCAAGTCTTTCCCCCATTTTCTGGTTGGGGTGTTGATTTTCTTATTGTGGAGTTTTGATAATGTGCCATGTATTTTGGATGTGAGATCTCGGTCAGGTCAATGATTCTCAAACATTTCCTCCTAGTGGTGCAACTTTTATTTTCTTTCTCAGAACACACTAGCTCTTACACAGCCAAGGTTTTATTTTATTGTCTTTTATTGATTGATTGATTGATTGAGTTTGAGACATGGTCTCACTCTGTAGCCCAGACTGGAGGGCAGTGGCTCGATCTCAGCTCACTTCAATCTCTGCCTACAGGGTTCAAGTGATTCGCCTGCCTCAGCCTCCGCAGTAGCTGGGGACTACACGCATGTGCCACTGCACCAGCTAATTTTTATATTTTTTGGTACGGAGAGGGTTTCACCATGTTGGCCAGTCTGGTCTCAAACACCTGCACTCAAGTGAACCAGCCACCTCAGCCTCCCGCCGTGTTGGGATTATAGGCAGGAGCCACCGCGCCCGGCCGGACCCCGAGTTTTAAATTTTGCCAGACTTCTATTCATCCATCTTTCCCTTCCATGGATCGTGCATCTCATGTCATGTCCCAGCCTCCCCTCACAAAGATGTCCCCCTACGGTTTCATCCAAAAGTCTTAGTATTGAACTTTGCCGTGTAGGTCTCTGAAGCATTTTTCCTTAACTGCACTTAAAGGTTGAGGTTGAGGCGCATCTCCTCGCATAAGGATACGGCGCCTCGTGTATTGTAAAGCTTATCCTTTCTCCATTGGATTCCCTCTCACATCCGTGTCAAAACTCATTGGCCACATCTCTGGATGGATTCATGGACTCTGCTTTCTTCCATGGATCTATATGTCTACCCCTGTAATCCAGTAATCTCCATTATTACAGCTTTAGAGCAAATGTGAAAATCCAATAACACGATCTCTCTGAATCCCTTCTGCTTTTTGGAACGTCGGCTATTCCACGTGAATTGTCGAATCTACTTGTTTGTATATGCAAATGTCCCTCAAGGATTCTGACTGGCAGGCACTGCATTCATTCTACACATCAAGTTGGGGACAGTTGACTTTTTCCCTTCTTGGGTCTTTAAATCTGGGAACACATTGTTTCTCCCCATTTAACTAAATCTTCTTTGATCTCTTCGTTACCGTTTTATCGTTTTCGGCACACAGACCCGTTCCATGTATTTAAGCTCTGTACGTAACCGTCTCACTGTGTTTGTAGCTTTTGTAGACGGTATTCTTTCTTAAATTTAGGTTTCCAGTTACTCACAGGATTGTTTTCCGTGTGTTGACTTTCTCTCCCGTGCCGCTGCTGAGCTCTCATTAACGAGCACTAAGCTCTTATTAGCTCGGAGAGTCTGGGGGAGATACCTGGGTTGTTCCATGTAGACGATCACATGACCTACAAAAAGGAGTACTTTGGTTTCTTGCTGTCTCCGGTGCGTGCCGTGACTCTTCTGGAATTATAGCACTGACTAGGCCTCCAGCGTGACGTTGAATAGACGTCCCTGCCAGGTTCACATCCTCAAGCAGAAAGCATCCAGTCTTGGACCATTGAGTGGCTTGTTAGTTGTAGGTTTGACTGTTTACGGCCTTTTTGTGGGGGAGGAAGTTGTCTTGTGTCCCTGGGGTGCTAGTTTTTATATCACCAGTGGACTTTGAATCTAGTCAGACGGTTCTTCTGCATAGCTTGATGTGATCCTGTCATTTTTGTTCTTCATCTGATTTCTCAATCTGTGGATTACATTGATGGATTTTCAGGTATGGGAAGAACAGCTCTCACATTCCCGCTATAAAACCCAGTTGATCGTGGCTCATTCTGCTTCTCACATATTGCTCCATTCAAACTGCTAGGTTTTCGTTGAATACTTTGGTGCCTGTGTTAGGAAAGAATATTGGTCTGTCATTTTCTTGGTATCCCTGCGGTGCTGGCCTCATAAAATCAGTGGGACGCATTCCCTCTGCTTTGTTTCCTAGAAGAAGTTGTGTAAGTTGTTGATATTTCTTCATTTAATGTTTGTTAGAATTTGCCAGAGAAACTGTCTTGGCCCAGAGATGTCTTTGCAAATGTGTTTACCTGTGAATTCAGTTTATTTACAAGATACGGGACCATGCACACAGTTCAGTGTTTGAAATCCATCCTCTGAGAGTTTCGGTAGCTTGTGGTTTTCCAGTATGTGCTACATTGCCTCTGACCTGTGGAATGTGAAGCTGTAGAGTCGCGTGTATTCTTACCATGTTGATCATTTTATGTTTTCTGCGTCTGGAGTGAAATCTCTTCTTGGCGTTCCTGATATTGGTAACTTGTTTCTTTGCCCTCTTTTTCCCCAGTCAGTCCTGCCACGGGTTTATCGCTTCAAAGAACCAGCTTTTGGATTAATTGAATTCTTGTATGTTTTTTTTCTGTTTGAAGTCTCCTGGGGGTTTTTTGCTTCTGTTGCTTAGCAAAATAAATTCTTATCTACAGTAGGAATTCGGAGACGATCTCCATAGGTATGAGTAGCCTTTTTGACTGGACGCAAACCCAGTGGTCAGGAAGACGAACATGCAAAACGGTGCGTCCCCATGGTGCAAACGCTTACAATTGAGTAGAAGTCTCCCTTGTGAATGGATGAAAATGAACACTCACGGGGAGAGCATCTGTGGGTCACACATTGATTATTCTTCAGATGATGCTTGGGAAGGGGTTGGAAAATGTCAGCGGGGAATCAACATCACCGAACTGCATCGCATCCTTTTGCACCCCGGGTCACGTGGATGCGTTAATTGCTATCATTTCTCAATCCTTTATTAGATGGCATTAGTATTCTCAGCTGCCGAGATGTATGATCTCACGTCATCCTCAGAAGAAGCCTAGGAGGGGGTGTCTGTATAATCCCCATTTGACGCACAGGAAGTGGAGGGACAGAGAGGTTGAGTCAGATGAATAATCATGTGTTTTCTTGTTGTCTTATCACCTTGTGTTGCAGTCTGGGTTCTGCCTGCACACATTCCTCGCTACCTTCTTGGTGTCTGAGAACCTCCAGCTTCACCACCCTTTCTAGACCCAAAGGCCTGGTGGAGCTTCCAGCTGGGACCAGACCTCCATGGATCCACTCCAGAAACAGAATCCAGCATCGCCTTCTAAATCTTTCCCGATGACAGCTGCAGAGACTTCCCGGGAAGGCCCAGCACCCTCGCAGCCTTCGTACTCGGAGCAGCTGATGATGGGCCTCAGTAACCTGAGCCCCGGTCCTGGCCTCAGTAACCTGAGCCTGGGCCCTGGCCCCAGCAACCTGAGCCCCGGCCCTGGCCCCAGCCACTCCGCGCCTCTCCCCGAGGGGCTGCTCCACCAGCGGTACAGAGAGGAGAAGACACTCGAAGAGCAGCGGTGGGAGAGGCTGGAGTTCCTTCAGCGGAAGAAAGCATTCCTGAGGCACGTGAGGAGGAGACACCGCGATCACATGGCCCCCTATGCTGTTGGGAGGGAAGCCAGAATCTCCCCGTTAGGTGACAGAGGTCAGAATCGATTCCGATGTGAATGTCGATACTGCCAGAGCCACAGGCCGAATCTTTCTGGGATCCCTGGGGAGAGGAACAGGGCCCCACTTCCCTCCTCCTGGGAGACGCTGGTGCAGGGCCTCAGTGGCTTGACCCTCAACCTAGGTACCAACCAGCCCGGGCCTCTGCCTGAAGCGGCACTCCAACCGCAGGAGGCAGAGGAGAAGCGCCAGCGAGAGAGGCAGCAGGAGAGCAAAATAATGTTTCAGAGGCTGCTCAAGCAGTGGTTAGAGGAGAACTGAGACGCGCACCCACCTGGGATGGAGACCCGAAGGGACTCAGACGGAGCCCGCGTGTTGGCAGCGCCTGGGCGTGGGACCATTTTGGGGACGAAACAGCAAGCTGCGGTCGGATGAGTGCCAGGACCCGTTTACGGGGACACGTGGGAATCCTCCCAGCATGACGCTTGACCGACCCCAGGAAGGTCCTCATCTTTGGTGCCTGCCATTCTCGGATGGCCGCGAGGCATCCTGTGGCAAGGGACGCTGCGTACCAGCGGTCCCCGCCGCGTCTCACCTGCCTCCCGTGATGCATGTTGTCGCTCTC
This sequence comes from Sapajus apella, assembly GCF_009761245.1. Lineage (NCBI taxonomy): Eukaryota > Metazoa > Chordata > Mammalia > Primates > Cebidae > Sapajus > Sapajus apella. The sequence continues at coordinate 27,382 of NW_022437512.1, forward strand.
CCACCCTGGATCTCCGTCTCTCTTCCCTACCTGCTGACCGTAAGAGATCACATGTCAGTGTAGTGTGAATGCCTTGTCGCTGTCCTATATGCTTTTGCACCACTGAGTTGACTGCCTCCGAGAAGCAGCACTAGGCCTGCTGAAATGCAGTGCGCTGCCCTGAGATCCAGTTTCAAGAACGGGCAGCTAAACACAGTGTGGGAAAGGGATGTGCAATGAGAACTTGGTGGTCCGCCGCTGTACTGTTTGCGTAAACTTTTATGTATGTGGTAAGCTACATGTATGTAAATGTCGCCCTGCCCCTAACGGTCGAGTAGCATTCTCCCTTGCAGGAATTTCTGATGGGGTTCCTCATCACCAATACCAAATAAATATATGTAGGAATGGAAAATAGGTGTAGAATTCAGGTTTGTTCCTCCGTATTGATTTTTCTCGTCAGATCTGAGCTGGCTCCCTTGAAATCTCCCAGCAGCGGATCCGGGTTTATTGAGGGAAGCGCTACGCTGTGGAGACTGGGAACAGGGGAGGGAGGGCACCAGAGAACACAGCCCAGTCACTGGATGCAGCGAGACCAGCAGCCAGAGCAGCCAGGCAGCACCACGGCTTCGAAGAGAGGCCTCCTGCCCGCAGGAGACGTGGAAGCAGAGTCCGCCGCCCACGGTGAGAGCCCTGCGTGTTGGTGCCGGTGCTGGTGCCCCGGCCTGGGGGATGCGGGGCTGGCCATTGCTTGCGGTGTGGTGGGCCCGGGTGGGTGAACCTGAGCAGCAGTTTGCACCTGCTTCGTGAGAACCAGAGCGTCCTTGGGTTCTTCCAGAATCTTCCTGGGATTATTTAGACATCTGTGTCTTTTGATTGCAGGAGGAACCAATGACTAAATCTACCTTTCTTTTAACCTCTGCAGAATCCCGAGGTGTGAACCCAGCCAGTACCCGCGTGACTCCTCTGAACTGAAAACAAATTCTGCTTTGTGCCAGTCCGTTTTTAGGTATTCCCCAGAGCTGTCTCGCTGCAGAAGTCTGTGTGCCTACTGCCAACAGAAGTGGCTTGAAAACAAGTAAGTGACTTAGATTCTGATGCTGGGATCTCATGAGAGAGCTTGACAGTTGAAGTGACCCAGCTCCAGGGAGAAGGTAAAAAAAAAAAAAAAAAAAAAGAGCAGGGCTTTTCCTTCTTGAAACACAAAGGCCTAAATGCAGACCAATGAATTGGGGAGGGTTTCAAAGGGGCTCGAGGCATTGCCCTTTGATGTTTCCTAGGGTTCTGACAGTGTTTTCCCCACTTCCACATATTAGCTGCCTTCCTCCACTCCCACAGACCCATCCTCTAGCAACATTGTCAGTTCCGCTGTATGAATTTGGAAAGCAGAACACCAGAGAAGTCAGGGAACCAGCCCATGGCACCGGCAGAACTAGCACAGGAACCTAGGCAGGCTGGGATCGGAGGTGGCCCCCTCAGCAGTTCACCTCTGTGAAGGCTGTGGGTGAATTGCCTAGAGCAGGGCTTTTGGTGGTCATTTCACAGCTGGTAGCACCAAGTCTTGGCGAGACCCGTTGCCGAATCCTCCGCGCGGTGCCGTGGGGCAGGTACCGTCATCCCCACCTTGCGGAGAGTTTGTGGAGGTCCTGAAGTGGTGGCCGGGGATGCATGCCTCTGTCTGACTCCCCAGCCACCGAAATGCTGTCTCGCAGACCTTCTCAGTCAGCCCAGCAGGCACACCAGGTCCGTGCTGCCAGTGACAGCATTTCAGCAATCCTCAGGGTTTCCATTTCCTCACCCTGCCTTTCCCTTCCGGGCTTCGTCGACTGTCATGCTGGGGAGGTCAGGAGGAGTCGCAGAGGTAGCCCTGCTCTGGGGGATGGATTGATTGATCAGGGAGAGAGATCAGACCCCGTCTTAGTCTCTGTCCTTCCGCTATATCATGAAATACCACAGGCTGGGTGCTCTGGATTAGATGTGGCGTATTCATCCCCACCAAGAGTCAGGTTGAAGTTTAACGCCCAGTGCTGCAGTGTTGGGAGGCGGGTCCTAGAGGGAAGTGTTTGGGTCATGGTGAGGATCCCTCGTGAAGGACTCAGTGTCCTGTGATGCCATCCTTCCGGGCTGAGTTCTTGCTCTCACGGGTATGGATTAGTTCGCAGGAGAGCAGGTTGTTCACAGAAGTCTAGCCTCCCCGGATTCTCTCTCCCTTCCTCCTTCCCATGTGATCTCATTGCACACGCCGGCTCCCCCTCCACTTCCCACCATGAGTTGAAGCAGCCCGAGGCCATCCCCAGATGCAGTTGCCCAAGACTGAATGTTTCGGCCACCAGAATTGTGAGCCAGATAAACCGATTTTTTGTTGTTGTTAAAAGAAGTATTTATTTTAATTTTTTTAGACACAGGGTCATGCTCTGTTGCCCAGAAGAGAGCTCAGTGGCACGATCATGACTCAGTGCGGCCTTGAGTTCCTGGCTCGAGTGATCCTCCCACCAGAGCCTCCCAAGTAGCTCAAGCCTGTGCCGCCATGCCAGGCTAAGTTTAAAGTTTTTTGTAGAGACACTGTCTGGCCATGTTGCCTAGGCTGATCTCCAACTTCCGGCCTCAAGGGATCCTCCCGCCTCGGCCTCCCAGAGTGCTGGGAGCCACCGGCATGAGCCACCGTGCCTGGCCTCCAGTTTTCTTTAGAAATTACCCAGGTATTCTGTTATAACCAGGCAAAATGGACCAAGAAAGCAGGCAACTTATAATGGAAACAAATTTATTTCTCATGACCCTGGATGCTGGGATGTCCAAAACAAAAGTCCCCAGTATCTGGTATCTGGCAAGAGTCTTCATCCATCATGAATATGCCTGCAAAAATCCCCAGCAAAATATTAGCAAACCCCAATCCAATTCCTCACAGGGCAAAAGGTGGAAGGGCAAGCCGGGAAGAATGTTATGTCCTCGCATAGCAGAAGAGGAAAAGAGAGAACAAACCACTGCTGCAAGCTCCTTTCTTTCTCTCACGAGGGCTCTGCCGTGATGGCCTGAACACCTGCCGTCATTCCACACCTCCCAACACTGCTGCAGTGGGGGTTAATTTCACTGTGAGTTTTGGAGGGAACACAAACATTGAAACCCTGGCAGATACGCATCGTTGTGGGAGAGAACAGGTGGCTGATCCTTTGTGGTCCCGGTCCCGGGAGATGAAAGGAGTGAGAAGGATCTGAGTTGGAAAAAGCAGACATCAGGGGCTTGCTTGGGGAGCTCACAGATGCACAGTGCCACAGGGCCTTGGGTCTCCAGGAACGGGCATGGAAAGTGGGTGAGTAGAGGACGCTGAGGCACTCTGCACACGCGCCACGTCCTCACCTCCAGGTCTTTATCCCTATACCTGTGTATGGGGGACGGAGGGGACCTGGGGGTCGTGTCTGCAACACCATCCTATCCCAAGTTACAGACTAGGATGTGCAATCCTGTGATGTCCACAGATGTCCAGTATGCGAAATTCTACAGCAGAGGCCAAACCCAAACCAAAGGCACCGGCAGGTGAGAAAGGATCGGGACAGAGAAAGGTGCAAATGCAATGATCACGTGGGACACCTGAGTAGACCTGGAGCGGGTAAGGAAGTAGAAAGACTACATTAAACATCTTCCCACTAGGGACAGTCTAGGCTCCGCTGCCTCGTTAGTGAAGTCTGTCCGACATTTACAAAATAACGTGATATCAACTCTTCACAGACTCTTTCAGAATATAGAGGAGGAGGGAGCATTTCCCAACTCATCCTCTGAAACTTTTATTGCTCCGCTCCTAAAGCCAGACAGAGGCTGGGGGCAGTGGCTCACGACTGTAATCCCAGCACTTTGGGAGTCCAAGGTGGGTGGATCACCTGAGGTCAGGAGTTCTTGACCAGCCTGGCTAACCATGGTGAAACTCTGACTCTACAAAAAATAGAAAAATTAGCCAGGTGTGGTGGTGGGCATCTGTATTCCCAGCTACTCAGGAGGCCGAGGCAGGAGAATCGCTTGAACCTGGGAGGTGGAGGTTGCAGCGAGTCCAGATCACACCTCTGCACTCCAGCCTGGGTTGACACAGTGAGACTTGTCTCAAAAACATAATAATAAAGCAAGACAGAGACAGCAATAATAATAATAAAGCAAGACAGAGAGAGCAGGATACCTTAAACCAACATACATCATGAACATACCTGCAAAAATCCCCGGTAAAATATTAGCAAACCCCAATCCAGTCATACATAGAGTGGGCTATGCAACATGACCAAGTGTCGTTTATTCTAGGAATGCAGGACTGGCTTAACATTCAAATTTCAGTTAAGGTAATCCACCCTGCTAATCTAATAGAGAACAGGAACTAGATCATCATCATCACAGACAGAGAAAAGCATTTGACAGTATCCGAGACCCATTCGTGATAAAACCATGCCTACACACAGACATGTGCTCCAATGTTCACTGCCGCATTTTTCGGGAAGACCCCAGAGTGGAAACAAGCCAAATGTCTACCAGTGGGTAAGAGGATAAAGAAGTGGTATATCCATATAGCCGAATGTTACTGAGCCGTGACGAGGAACACGCTACTGCTGCATGCGGCAGCGTGTTTGAGCCTCTAACACGTTATGCTAATTGACAGATGACAGACACGAAAGACCATTTATTGCATGAGTCAGTTTATAGGAAATGCCCAGAGAGGCAGCTCTACAGAGAGAGAAAGTAGCTTACTGGTTGCCTGGGCAGGCCTGGCGGTAAACTAACGGGGATTGACTGCTGCTAGTGGGTACCAGAGATCTTTCTGGGGTGATGGAAGTATTCTGAAACTGGATGGTGGTGAGGGCTACAAAACTGTCAGTTTACTAAAACTCACTGTATTGTTCCTTTTACATACGTGAAGTTTATGGCAAATAAATTATACCTTAGTAAAGCCATTTAAGAAACTGTAGTACAGGCTGGGCGCGGTGGCTCACCCCTGTGATCCCAGCACCTTGGGAGGCCGAGGTGGGCGGATCACCTGAGGGCAGGAGTTGGAGACCAGCCTGACCAACAGGGAGAAACCCTGTCTCTACTAAAAATACAAAATTAGCCGGGCGTGGTGGCGCATGCCTGTAATCCCAGCTACTCAGGAGGCTGAGGCAGGAGAATCTCTTGAACTCAGGAGGCGGAAGTTGCCGTGAGGCTAGATCACACCATTGCACTCCAGCCTGGGCAACAAGCAAAATTCCGACTCAAAGAAAAAGTACTGCAAATGTGACCGTAAGTCATTGAGGAAAGGGTATGCAGTTGTCTTATTTTTTACAACAGTAAGCAATATCCCCTCTCTTTCCCTCTTCTGCGTCCCGCCTGCATGTCCCGCCTGGTCGCCTGCCTCCTCCACGTGCACTTGATGCTCCAACCAGATAGACTGTGCACAGCTGGGCAGAGGGAGTGCTGGTGAGTGCACGTGTCTACGTGTGTGTCTGTGTGCGGTGTGCGCGCGTTCCTTTCCTGCGCAGGCATTCTGTGGGTGCACGCTCTAGTGACTGTACATCCCCTGTCTGTGGGCAGGCTCCCGTAATCCGTGCTGCCTCCTGAATTCCACGGCCGGTTTTTCTGTTTGCCAGTCTCAGGGACCTGGCTTCGGTTTCCCTGGTAACGAACCTCAGCCCTCAGCTTCAACCTCTGAGCACAGGAAGACATCCAGAGTGGGGAGGGGTGGTGTCTCACCCACAGGGCCCCTGCCAGAGCTGAGTCCCCCGATGGGATGAGTGGCAGCACAGTTACCAAGACAACAGACCCTCTCCACCCCTTTCCACCTTCAAGGCTCTTCTCCCTCTCCTGGGCCTGCCCAGTATCAGGTCGGAAAGGGGAAGCTGTGGCATAAGCACTCTCCTAAGTCCTCGAAATTGCTCTAGATGTGGCTGTAGAATAAATACGTCAAAAGATGTTCTTGAAAAAGAAGGCGGCCGGGTGCGGTGGCTCACGCCTGTAATCCCAGCGCTTTGGGAGGCCGAGGCGGGCCGATCACGAGGTCAGGAGTTTGAGACCATCCTGGCCAACATGGTGAACCCCCGTCTCTACTAAAAATACAAAAAATTAGCCCGGGCGTGTTGGCACACATCTAATCCCAGTTACTCTGGAGGCTGAGGCAGGGGAATCGTTTGAACCCGGGAGGCGGAGGTTGCAGTGAGCCAAGATCCCACCACTGCACTCCAGCCTGGTGACAGAGCAAGACTCTGTCTTAAAAAAAAAAAAAAAAAAGAGAGAGGGCAACCCACACGTTTTTTTCCAATTCATTTCCAATTCCATTCCATTCTTTCCACTTCAAGCAAGGCTATGAAGTCCAACGTTATATTTAAAAAAGAGGCCAGGAGAAGGGGAGTGTGTGCTGATGTGTCTCAACGTCAGCTGTGCGTCAGGCCTCTCGTGGAGCATTTGTCCGAGAGCAGACGCCGGGCCCTATCCCCCGAGAGTCTGGCTTAGTATGCCTGGAATGGGGCCCCGGCGTGAGTATCATCTTACAGCTCCTCTTACGAAAGCCAAGGTGGCAGCTGCAGAAAGGGAACCATCCTCACAGGAAGAAAAGCGTATCTGAAAGGTCCCACGTCAAAGGACAAGCAGGACGTCATTGTTCCCCGACATGCTGGTAGTTTCTAAGACTAATAGATTTCCCGGGCTAAGGAAAGGTAAAAAAACATTCACAGAAGCGTGAGTGCACGTTTTACAACTGACACTGTGATCGCTTTCCTCCTTATTCCTGAAATCAAAATTTTGACGGGAACGTGCTGCATTTGCCAATGAAACATATCACTTGTTATTTCTGGGGAGGATCTCGTATGCTCGAGGTATTTTCAAGGTGAGTAAACATCACATACGTACCTTTACGAGACATCACACGATCGTTCTTTGAATCTAGACGTGGCTCAGATTTGTATCAGCTGATGTGGATGAATCAGCTCCCAGGCTTACATATTAAGTGTGTTGAGACGCGTTGTTCACATTTTATTATAATTAGTGATATCAGATGAATCCTTCTGCTTTGATAAAGGGCCACATAGGACTAGGTAATATACGATGAAAAATACAATTCAGCCATGCCTTGTTTCATGTGCTCCGTGGAGACCCACCTCCGCGAACTCCTCTGTTTTCTTCAGCTGTTTCTTCTGAGTATTAAGCTCTGTGTCTCTAAATGAGGGGCTCCTACTGCTATGTCCCGATCTAGGGATTTAGAGGTTATCTGTTGAGTTCTCAGAGGAGGTGAGCATTTCGGTGTCTGAGATACATTCCAGGGCCAGAGTCCGCTCTTTGGCCTTCCCTGCGGGGGCCACCCAACCCAGGGCTTGGGCCTGGGCCTCCACTCAGATGCTTGTAGAGAGTCTCTGCCAATACGAAGCCTTCACAGGAGACTCTTTCCTCATCTGTGGTAATGTGGAAATCACGGTTGCCTTTTTCCAAAGCCTGCAGAGTCACGGGGTGATCAGCAGCCAGCCTAGCAGAATTCCTGGGTTCTGGGGATCAGGAACTGAGTGGGCGGCAGTGCCAACCCATGAGACAAGGGACACAGTTGGGGGGGTCACCCGCTGAGTTTCTGGGCTTGTGGGATATCTGAGTGGACATGTTCCTTAAACCATGCCCTGTGGGGGCTCTGGGGCTCACCTGGGATTTTCCCAGTGGAGTTCCTGATGGAGGAATCCATCAGCACACAAGTGGAGAAGGACGGAACCAACTCTGGGTGGCGATGTGGGCACCCAGGGTCACCTACAGAATGAGGAGCATCCAGGCCAAAGGTTGCAAGCCAGGAAATGACAACAGTTTTGAGATGGTCAATGTAAGAGGACCAAGGAGGAGACTCAGAAGTAACGGCCTCGGAGGAGGAGGAAAGCTGGGGGCGGCTTCACAGATGCTGAGAAACAGAGTGTATTGAGAAAGGGAACGTGAACTGTGGCCAGGACAGCATTGGGTACTTTGATTTGGCATTGCAGAACTAGTTGGAGATTCCAGCTGGGGAACGTTGCGTGGCTGTGGGGCTCACTGAGAAGGAAGCAGGGAGAGGTAACCATTAACTCTGCTGCCGTGGTCTACGGGTTCAAGGAACTTAGCTTGAAAGGCTTCAGAGACCCGGGCTGAGGGAAGCTGAGGGCTGAGGACTTGTCAGGGTGTGTTGTCATCTCCTCCCCACACAGGTGAGGGGAAAATCATGAGGTGCAGGTGTCAGACATCCACGACGATCTCGAGGCCTGGTAATAGATGGCCCAGGCAGACAGAGGTATATGAGCCTCATGGCGTTTCTCTGAAGTTGAGCATAGAGGAGCAGCGGTTTCCAAGCAGCGGTGGGGTTGCAGCAAGGCTCCTACCACCACTGTCCTTCCCTCTTTCTTATCGCCGTGACCCACGGTGGTGGGGGCCGAGAGACGCCTCACCTTCCGTGGAAACGGCCTAAAGGGATGGTGTCCACAGATTGCAAGAGCGTGACCTGTCAGTAGAGTGTGCAATCGGGCAGGCAGGAGTTGAGAATATGTGAAAGGTGGCATCAGAGGGAGGAGGGGTCCCGCTGGGGGAGCACGGAGCAGTCTTGTGATGAGAGTGGTGGACCTACGGGGCTTGGAGTTGGGGTGATGGAAGGGGCTGGGTACATGGGGCACTTGGCTGGTCTGGAGATTCAGACCGAATGCCTGGTGTGAGGAGGTTTCTCTGCTTGGGATGATAGAAGCATGAGGAGCCATCAGAAGCCAGAAGAGGTTGGTCGTGTCTGTGGCCCTGGCCGGGATGGACTTGTAGCCTCCTTAAACCTAAGCCCTATGGTGAGAGTGGCCTCATAGTGTCATCCCTGGTGGTGAGGAGGCTGTGCTTTTGGGCCCGTCAGGACAGGATCAGAGAGACTTAGCCACAGGGTGACACAACAGAACTCCCCTGGGATTCTGGCCTCTGCAAAGCTGGGGTAGCAGGGTCTGAGTCCTCAGATCACCACGATGGGGCTGCAAGGAGCCCTGTGCTCCGGTATTCTTTGCAAGTGCAAGTAGAGCCCCGAGTCTGGAGGTTCACATATCTTGCAGCAGGCCACCTGTACCAGGCCACCGTACGTCATGGTGGGGTATGCTCCCCAGTGAAGGAGCAGGGTGCAGTCCAAGGAAGATTCCGGCCATCACTACCTGGCCACAGCCCAGGTGCCGTCGGGAACCGAAGGTCTTTGTCAAGGAAACCCGTCATTGCAAAGCTCCTTAAACTCTCTTTGAGTGGTGTGGGTGGGGGTGGGGAGGTCTCCAGGTGTCTACCTGGGAGGTAGCCCCTATAAGGAAAGGGGACCACATGGGGCATGAATGTGACAAGAGGAGAATCAAGCCCCTCCTCCAAATTGACCCCCTGAGAGATCCCAGGATGAGACCTAAGGGCCCTGGGAGCCTTGTTTTTGGGTCTGGTTTCTGGTGTACCTTTGCCAGCCTCTAGGGCCTCAGAGCGCTGCTGGGGCATGAAGAAGAAGTCGTGACTTTCTCAGCTTCAAGAGCCCAATCAGGATCTGGAAGCGGTGGTGTGGCCTTGGAGCTCCAGGTACTCCAGAGGCTGAGGTGGGAGGATGGCTTGAGCCGAGGAGTTCAAGGCTGTAGTGAGCTATGTTTGCACCACCGTACTTTAGCCTGGGTGACAGAGCAAAACCTTATCTCAAAAAAAAAACAAAAAAAAACAAAAAAAAACCCCGAATCAGGCAATGCGTATAGAAAGGTTTGCTAAATCGTACAGCTCCATTTAAACTAAGAGGGGTGTTACTGATTTTGCTTCTGTGGCCTAACTGTAGCTGCTGCTTCTGTTGTTAGTAACAGAATTCTATTATTAAATGAAACCACACTCAGAGGGCCCAAGACAGCTGACTCGCCCAGGGCTGGAGAAGCGAGACCTGCCCAAAGGGCTGTGCCCGTGCACGAGGGCGCGTGGCGTCTGTGAGACGTGAGGTTCTGCCTTGGAGAATGGGTTTCTGCCAGAATACCATGATGGGAGACAATTCTAGGTCTGTCAGGAGCCACTGAAATTCTCCCCTGTACCTGTCAGCTCTTGGGAGGAAACTGGCATTGTGTACATTTCAAAGAAATAAGAAGGAAAAAAGCCCTCCTCCTTTCTTTCTTTTTTTTCTTTGGAGGCAGAGTCCCTTTGTCGCCCAGGCTGGAGGGCAGTGGCACAATCTCAGCTCACTGCAATCTCCGCCTCCCGGGTTCAAGCGATTCTCCTGCCTCAGCCTCCCAAGTAGCTGGGGCTTCAGGTGCCTGCCACCACGCCCAGCTGATTTTTTGTATTTTTAATAGAGACGGAGTTTCACCGCGTTAGCCAGGATGGTCTCCACCTCCTGACCTCATGATCTGCCCGCCTCGGCCTCCCAAAGTGCTGGGATTACAGGCGTGAGCCACCGCGCCCGGCCGCCCTCCTTGTTTTAATGGGAAATTTTGTCTTGCTGCGTTTCCTCCAGACATTGTTCTCTGGCTGCAGAAACATTTTCACACACCACCCTCCAGGGCTCAGGCCCTGGGACGTGGGGTCTATCTTAATAAAGAACACTGGAGCCTGGCATGGCTGGGGATGGCAGTGATGGCTCTCAAGGAGGCCATGCTCACCTCAGTGACAGCTCTCATTGGCTGTTCCACTCTGAGTGTCTCTCTGGTTTCTCCTCTTTCTGTACTCTGTTTGGGGGTGGGGGGCGGTCTATTTATGGGGAGTTAAAATCGTCTCAGATGAGTAAGTAAGAGGTGGCAGCCATGCACGCTGGTGCACACCTGTAATCCCGATGATTTTGGAGGCCGAGGCAGGAGGATGCTTGAGCCCAGGAATTCGAGACCAGCCTGGGCAACGTAATGAGACCTCATCTCTACAAAGAATAAAAACATTAGCCGGCTATGGTGGTGCAAGATTGTCGTCCCAGCTACCGGGGTGGCTGAGGTGGGAGGATCTCTAGAGCCCTGGAGTTTGAGGCTACAGTGAGCTACGATCGTGCTACTGTACTCCAGCCTAGGTGACGGAAAAAAAGAAAAGGAAAGGAAACAAGAAGGAAAAGAACCCATTCCTTTTAGAAGAATCTTTGGCTTACTGCTTTTCTCTAGGCATCCTTTCCTGGCTCTGGAAACAGTTTTTGACTCCAGGCTCCATGGCTCAGGCCCTGGGAAATGGCGTCTGTCTTAATAAAGGACAGTAGAGCCTGGGGTAGCGTGGGGAGGGGAACGACAGCTTCCCTATTCTCTGTGTGTGTCTGATTCTCTGCTCTTTCTGTGTCCTGTTTTGGGGGTCTGCTTACAGGGGGTTAAAATTGTCCTCGGTTGCAGTAGAGAAGACAGGTGTGTCCCATTTTCTTGCTACTGTGGGTTGATAAGACGGGGTGCAGAGCAGGAGTCGGAGGGGATGGTGTTTAGGGAGCACACACTCACTCATGCCCCTCATACCCCACAAGCACATCGGTTGATTTATTCTCTCTGACTGATGTGACATTCATCTGGCTTGTCCACCCTCTGAACTGGATAGTAAAGGGAAAGGAACCCACTGGATTTTCGTCTGATCTGGTGTCATCTGATGCTGTCATGTAACCGGTCCATCCGTATAAATGCTTGATCTGTTTTGGCGAAAATGATCAGTCTCTCGGATTGCCACCCCACCTCTCTACTCCTTTCCAAGATTGGGAGGGGGTGTATGTGGCTTTCGAGTCTCCATGGTGATGTGGGAAGGGGCCTATGACATCTGATATCGATTGCAGTAGCGTCGGTGGTTTCTTGGGGAAGGCTCACTCTTGTCCCTCAGTCCTGCTGGCACTGCTGCCCTGCTCATCCATGCATGAGGCTGGCGTAACTTGCATTTTTGTCTCCTCTCTCATCTTGATCGGGACCTTGTGCTCCCTGGCTGACTTGGCCTCAGCCCACGCATGCTGGCATCTACAGACCCCTCTCAATCTGGGCCTCATCCTCCCCCCGGCCCCTGGCCAGTGCTGTCCACTCCACAGCCTCAGCTGCAGGGTCACCTAGCCCCTATCTGGCTGATGCTTGCTTCATGATAGCACCTGGGGGTTTTCAATCAGCCACTTGCACATTCCCCCCTCAGGCATTGTAGACCCCTGAGGTCTCCCAAAACAGCAGGAACCAAGATCAACTCTACAAAGCGAAATTCTTCAACTCCAGACAGCCCTCTGCCCAAAGAGCTACTGGGCCATTCTGCAAAATGAACTCCATATTTGCATGGGGTTAAAACCCTCTTTTACTGGGAGCCTCGCTCCACTCCTTTGTCACACCTTCCTCCTCTGAGATGTCTGACTCTCACTGCCTCTGGGGACCTCCTACCCCCCCGTGACTAGAACAGGACACTTTGTTTGGCTTGTCTTTCCTGTTCACCTCAGACTTGCCCTATTATATCCAGGTCAAAAAAAAAGCACAGTTGGGAATTTGTACTTTGTTCAGAACAACGAGAGAATATGTTTCCCAGGGCCTGAGCCATGGAGCTTGGAGTCAAAAAATGTGCCCAGAGCCAGGAAAAGCAGTAAGTCAGAGATTCTTATAAAAAGAAGGGGACATAATTCCTTCCTGTTTCTCTCTCTCTCTCTCTCTCTCTTTTTGTTCTTATTTTTTTTTTTTTTTTTTTTTTTTTTCTGAGACTCCACCCCATTGTGTCACCAAGGCTGCAGTATCGTGGCACGATCATAGCTCACTGCAGCGTCAAACTCCTGGGCTCAAGAGATCCTTCCACCTGAACGACCCCAAAATACAGATTAAGGACAAAAGCTCTATTAAAGGGAGTTGAGGAGGCCGTGGCCTCAAAATTCCAGGCAGTTTTTGTTGAAGGGCAACACATTCTGTGCCAGCAGCTGCTGAAGGACATGTGGCGAGAGGGTGGGTTTTTCCTCCTTTGCTTGTGGAGTGCTCCAACGTAGAGGGGGCAGTTGATGACTTGGAAAAGAGGAGGGATCATTGCAGGAGTAAAGCCCCTGAGAAGGTGGGAGGCATGGGATCCTGAACTGAAGTGAGGGGCTGGCTTCAGTTAGGAGGAGCACCGTATGCAGAAGGGCGGCAGAGAATGCCAGGGCAGGCATGGGTAGACTGGGCTTGGGAAGCCCTAAGAGTTCCCAGCGGATTGCTTCTGTCTTCTCAATGAATCCTTAGGACAGGCCACTGAAATGGAAGAGGGTTCCTAGCATTGTTGGGGACTACGGTAGCAGTGGAGGTAGGATGGGAGTGAAAGTGAGCCGCAATCTCTCATGGTCATGAAGAAAGGTACAATAATTCGTAAGGCGTTAAGGTTTTTCTCATCAGTGCTCAGCTGTTAAGACAGAGGCAGGGCGCCCATCATTACTGCACATCGTGGAAGGGCGCAGTCCTTCCGGACGCCCAGGGTATTACTGTGGGCGGAGGAGACTTAGGTGGGCAGGAGGAGACACCTGAGGACTTAAGAGGTCCTGGCCGTGGCTTGGTCAGCCCCAGGGGCGGTTGAGATCGCTGGGGAGGATCAGCGAAGTTAGGGCTGCGGTGAGGACGTTGGGTGTTCCACGTAAGGAGGGTGTTTGCTGGCTGGATGGGAGAATAGCCCGGGGCCTGACACGAGTCTCGAACGTGGGGCGGTTGGGGCAGTCGCGTCCCTCAGCCGTGAGCTCCCTACAGCAGAGAAGAAGAAAGCCTGCGGCGGACACCAGGAAGGAGGCCGGAGCCGACCCCGCCCCCCGCCCCCCGCCCCCCGTCCCCCGTCCCCCGTCCCCCGTCTCCGACTGGGAGGCCCGAGCCCGTCAATCCTAGGCCAGCCACGCCCCCAGGCTACGTTTTTGCGGCGGCAGAGGAACTTCCTGCGCGGTTGCTATGGTTGCGAGGG